>NC_092861.1:109797262-109798829 GCF_032062135.1 Pyxicephalus adspersus
GAAAAACTGTGGGCCATGGAGGCTGATTTACTAAACTAATTTAGAATCTTCACTCAAAGACACCAAGCACAAGCAGTGCAAAATGCTCCAAAGTCATGGTTTCAAAGAGGAAATATCTTCATTTCTGCTTAGTTTTGAAAAATCATATCTAGCTGCAGACTGCAACCTAAACTTCACATAAATTCCAATTTTTGACAAATGTTTAGGCTACAATCTGCAGATACATAGATTGGTCTTTCTCTTCTCTGAGCAATGAGCAGGGTCTGTAACCCCTTGAGACGTTAGCACTGGCTATGTGCTTGGCAACACCCATGGAGTGGGAGATGACGACGTCACCTATTTTTGTAAAAGGCAAAGGCAGATGGAAGAGCTGACAATGGCGCTAGGAGTTCTCCAGCTCAGCGTTACCAAACAAGGTCCCTTCATGGGAAATACAGATTTTGCACACACTGGCAGAATCACCTTGAAAATTAAGAAAGACTTTCACAAGACCTTACCATATGGTTTCATTTTGGATGGAATTAAGATGTTCATATTAGATGGAGCATACCTTGATGATTTCAGTCTCAGCTCTAAACCTGTATCTGCCAATCAACATTCTCAAGTTCTCCTATAATTCAGTAAATAAATACAACAAGCATTCTGAACAATGTACAATTACTTAATACTTGTAGAATAAATTCTTGTAAATGAATATATTTTAAGACACATTTAATGACTAGTGCTTATCTGGGTTTCAGAGAAACTTCTACCTTAATTACAACATTCTTGAAAAATGTAAAAATGCTTGGATTCTGTGGAAAAGACCCTATGCCAGTAAATTTATTACATTTACTCAGGTTTCTCATCTTCTGTAACAAGTACTTAGTCTGGGTCTTGTTACTAAATATGTTTGAAGAGGTGTAGCTGACTGGAATATTTAACACTTGCTGGCTGTTAGCCAGGGAAATACCATAGAGACCATTGTACTTCACCCTGTCCACATTCATCAGACAATACCTATTAGGCATATCAGGATTTAGGACTGCAGTTTCACTTAATAACTGGCGTTTCATTCACTATTGTCATATTGAGTTATACTGATTTATGGTTGTGTGGAAAATAGTGAATCACTGCTTATTTCTAAGCTAGCAGCCCGCCCCCCTACTCTACCCCTTTTTGCAAAGTTGCTTTACTGGTTAGAAAGGCAGACATACTGCCAGAATAATTTATGTTGCTGCACAAGGTATTGAATAAATGGAAGACTTTAAACAGAATTCTTTATCAGGTGCCATTTTCTCAGGACTGGAGAGGTCCTTCCTTTTATTGCATAGGGACCTATGGCTTGGGACTAGGTAGTTGAGCTACTAATACAAACATATTTGGTCAAGTACAGGCTGTCCGTGGTTACATACGAGATAGGGACTGTAGGTTTGTTGTTAAGTTGAGTTTGTTGTTAAGTTAAGTTTGTATGTAAGTCGGAACAGGTACAATATTTTAATAAATGCAATTAGGACAGATGTTTGTCTCAACATATTATTAGGCAGCATGGTGTCAGTTACTGTATAAAATCCTCACTGTGAGTTAA
>NC_092861.1:109799962-109874468 GCF_032062135.1 Pyxicephalus adspersus
TGAACTCAAAGCAAAAATAACAATAAAAACATGAAAAACCCTTTAAAAAACCACCTTTGTTGCAATAGTACGTCTCAATCTAGAGAATTCACCCATACTTTTTTATATAACTAAATGCCCTAAGCTTGATGTCCAGTATCATTCAGCTCACCTGAGCCCAGGTTGCCCTGGACCTGCCTCAGCTTGTTACTGGACAAAGAAAATAGAAGCAGCACAATGGCACAATGAATTAGGCCAGTGGTCGCCAACCGCTCAGCCAGAGTTGTAGACCACCTCTCCCATACAGATTGTAGGTATGGAACGGTGGACGGGTTGTGCCTCTGAAGTGGGCGGGTTCTGGCATTATGACATCACTCTAGGGGAAGTTTCCTCCCCTTTGAGTGACACACAGCTTCCCGCGCATGGGCAGGTCAGAGTCCGTGCTTTTAGTGGTCTGTACGTCTGAAAAGGTTGGCGACCACTGAATTAGGCCACCTCTCTGCTTTCTTTTTCTATTGGCATCCTTGTCCACACAATAAGTGATTGGATCATTGTGCTGTTACTATTTCTCATACTCCATCCCCAATGTACAGGAACTGCAAGAAGCTGTTGACAGATCATATACTGACACATCTTGAATTTAAAAATACAAATAGTTGTGAGTTAATGGTTACGGAGCTGTTTTAATTTGTGTTCTTTAATATCTGCTTGGAATTCAGCTTTACATTATACTGTTCCTAGTCTTTCTTCACTTCTGTGCACCTTGATCTAGTTAAAGCACAACTATTTATTATAAATACCAAGTTGTATTTCTCTAAGAAACAGCAGAAATGTCTATACATTGCTTTATACTGCTATGCTGGCAACATGTGGTTTAGCCACATTCACATCTGGAAACTGCTTGACACATCTCGTCATGAAATTTTTAATTACAAACTGATAATTCAACTAATTTGTAAAGTTTGAAACGTGTTGAAACGTATACAACATTTCACTGCATTAAAATAAAAAAATGTATACTGTAGCTATAACATAAAATACAGTACAGTTATTCTTTGTTCCAACCTGTTGCTAAGAAATGTAAATATAACTTCTTATATGGGATATGCTGGATTTTTTTACCATATTTTTCTGCTTCCCTTGGCACCGAGCCTAATATGTAAACAAACAGCAGTACACTTATATAGTTAAGGTTTTAAGCAGAACAAGAGGCGAGGCCTGATTTTCTAATTGGGACACTAGTTTTAGTGATAATTGTCTACAAGGGGAGATTCCTGATCATTTTCAAAAAGTTACTAGGACAGAAAAGAAAAGAAATTCTTCCTAATAGGAGATGGAAAAATATAAATTGACGGGGTCATAGGCCTCCCTACACAAGTGAAAACATTTGCTAATGCCTACACTTTAGTTGGCGACCACTGGCCTAATTCATTAGTAGAAATTGGAAAAACTGTCTATTGCTCCTTAAGTTCTTTACTTCTGCTTATTCAGACACTGAAAATAAAGGAGGATACAAGTATGGAACACTTTTTTAAAATTGCATCAAGGGATTCTTGATAAGTGGAATAATGCTCCCCATGAATGAGAAACAAAAAGTTCCTTTTGAATAGAAAGGTTGAAAATGATGGCCTTGAATTTCTCTAAGTCTTTACACAAGAGAGGCTTATGCAGGCAAATAACATGCATGAAATATGTTAAATGCACATATACTCTTACTTTCTATTTTTGTTAAAATTAATGGTCTGGTGATAAGATCTCTTTAAACCTGACCTTGACGTTACAGTACATATAGCCAGGAATAGTGGCAAGAAGTATTTCCATCTGATATCACATATCCTAAAGTACACTAGATATGCAATATGTCTCCTTGTAAAAAAATAAACTAGTGTCCCAACATAAGGGTGCTTACAATATTGAGCAGTTGGGTAAAATCTAAACATTACAAAGTTGTGTATATACCCCTGACATGGAACAATAGTTCTGAATAGTTCTGAATTCTGATCATGGTGCCAGTCGTTATAAAGATAATAAGGGGATCTCGGGTTAGAGACTGCTGTGTATTCCAGCTGAGTTATGCAGTATGTATCATGTTTGTTAAAAAAATGCAGGAAACCTCACTATTACATCGAACTATTAGTTAATAGTGCTGAAAATAGTTCCTATTCATTTTAATTCATTTTTTTTTAAAGTGACTTAGTCACCAGGACTATAATTACAGGGGGAAAATGCTGAGAGCTAAATTGCAGGACCATTCTCTAATAAAAACAGTAAGGAAAAAGTCAGAAAGGCAGCACTGTTAAGAAAGCCATGTTTGCACTCAAGGAGTGCCCCTTTGTCAATATCAATGCTGATAAAAAAACACTCATCCTAGAGGGGACTGTGGTTTTGTGGGATTCAAGGGGCTTTAGGTTAAGACATGGCTAAGCTTTAGGTTTAGACATTCCTATTCATGGGAAAGAGGGTTGGACCAAATCTTGACTTGGCTAAAAGTCTGGAATACAGTGTAAAGTGGCTTTGTTTCGGATAAAATTATGCAATTAAATTTATATATATAACTTGCTTTGTGTATGATTAAGTACTGATTCAGCCTGACTGTTGATCAACTAATGATTTTTAAGATAGAGTACCAATCATAGCAGATCTTTCTCGTGAACTGTTTCTTGGTACTTGATACTGTTCTAGCCCCTAAAATGATATTTTATATCGTTTTGATGACTTTCACCTAAGTTTTACTTGACAATGTTTAACACTTAATATACTTTTATCCACAGAGGGCAATGTACATCCTACAAAGGTTTACCCAATGGATCATCTGCAATGGGGTTACAAGTATCCTTGGGTCCTGTGTCCCATAGAGGTGGAGATTGTTACAGCACTGCACCAACATTTTAGCATTAGGAGACAACCTCTTGCTATGAATGTGTTTTCTTTTATTGGGGCTTTTCTCTTTTTTCTTGGTCACCCTGCCAGTAACACACTTTCTGTTTTAGGATGTCAAAACTCACTCACTTTACTGTGTATATGGAGAAGCAGACTTCTTTCCCTAAGACAGAAAGTGTTTTAAAATTACAGAACACTGTACAATAAAAACTGGATTCAGGGATACAAAATAACATTGCTGTAAATTCCATTGCTGTCATACTTTGTATTGACTTTGTTTTATCAAACTGCAGATCAAAGGGATAAGCTTTGATTTTGCAACCTTACCTTTGATTTTGCATTATAATAAAATTTGTTCCTAGTTAAATATCAATATTCAACCCTTAATAATACATTCCTGCTTTTCACTATACATATATATATATATATATATATATAGTAACAAAAATTTGAATTAGAAACAAAAGCGAGTAAAGAGATATCTATGAATGTATTAGACGTGTCAAGAGTTTAAATCGCCTGTGTAGCCCTAGTCTTATTCCTATAGCTGGAAACAGAAGGCAGATCTTTTCTTTTTATGTTTCTCTGCATTTGCTTGTACATGCTCTGCAGAACCCATAAGTAATAATTTTTAACCACCTGCCATAAAACACTCAAATTACAGTCTCCTGCAGCAAAAATGATGTCAGACTGTCCTGGAATTGTTTGTTGACTTAGGTGAAGCATATTAGCTCACCAGGAAGATAACTCTTTGTTATCAGTCAGAGCTTTGGCTACAGTTAGGGCTGCACCTGCACATAAGAAAAAGTAGAATAGTTTTTAATAATAGTCATCCTTAAAGAGAGATAGTCAAATTACAAATATAGCAACTGCTGGAGCTGAGCTAGAATGTATTAGTGTGGATTCCAGGGTTTTCATCCCCATCATTTATTACCTTGTAAATCATTAAGTATGTAAAATAAGTACCGTATGCAGCCAGTGAAATTAAACTGGTATGTAATTGCAGTTAATGAGCAGCATTCTCCTTCCAGGACAGTAAATTACAAAAGAGAATAAATAGTAAGGATATGATGCTTGATCCTCTAAGAACAAGTGTATAGACAAATGCCAGCCTTCATATTTGTCTTGCTAAGTTATGTAAAGTCGTGAATAAAAAAAAACAAAACAGTTAACATGTTTTATTTAGCCCACCTAAATGAACATTCAGATGGCTTTAATGACTATAATACTTGCAATTATAGGTTTTGCCATGTTAGCCGATTGAAGAGTGACAGCTGAGATTTTCTAAAAGGGCGTATAAGGACGCAGGGATCTGTTTGTCATTGAAGATGTCTCTCTTAATGTCTGTGTTGAAAAGTATAAAAAATATTGCTCTCACATTGATATGACCTTTTTGTTTCCAATTTTTTGTGACCAATTTACAAGATTTGTAAAATTATAAAGCTGAGGACCTAAAGAATAAAAAGACTATAGCCTTCAGTTTTTGTTCTATACAAAACTTACAGAACTAATTATGAAATCTAGGTTTTTACTAAAGATATATATTTACATACAAGCACTTCAGGTACATTTTAAATATATAGAGAAAAAGAGATGTCATATGACTATCATCAGCTGTATGTGGGAGAAGTCAAGTAGAGCCAGAAGGTCTTGTAGAGAACTGGACATCTGCAGAATGGAAGTGAGCCCACTGCAATGGCCTTGCAATAGGATTCAGAGGCAAAAAGTGAGTGGGAAAAAAGTAGGACAGTTTTTTTAGGTAGAAATAGAAGCAGGTACAAGCAAAGAAAACAAACAAGAATAACAACAAACAAAAAAAAAAAAACAAGAAAGCCACAAGTACACACGTCAGATGATTCACATCCGATAATCGACTTAACAAGAAAGCCCTCCTGGCGGATTCCCCCCACCCCCTCCACAGAATAAAACAGCAGTCAGTCATGCATCTTTCAGTTTTTTGTCGTTGGAAAGGATCATGAAAGATTATTTCCAACAACAAAAATTGAAAGTCTGTACGCAGCCTTAATCCGCCTTACTTTTTGTGCCATTTAGTAAACATACTAACATGCTCATTGAGTCCTAAGTTATCCTCTGCAGTGCCCCTATGTTGCTGATTGCTTCATTCCTCATCCCGTGATGTCATCTTGGTTTAGAAACTGACTCCTGATCTTAGCCCTGGTGACTATTTCCAGAATGGTCCCAAAACATTCTTGGAAATGTGAAGTGTATATCCCAAAAGGGTTCAGACAAAAGGTCAAATTATACCACTCTCTTACGGCAAGGAATATGAAAACTTACATGTGATTTATATATACAAGGGTTTATTCTTTTATAGGGGATAATTTTAATAGGCTAAAGTCTAAAGAACAATGGTAAGTAAGAGAGGCTAAATTAAAAAATATTAAAAAGTTTTAGTCAGGTGCAAGTACCTAGGTTCAAATGCCTGTTTCTTAGATTGAACATTTAGAGTGATGACAAAATATAGGGGCTTATTTGGACTCGTATCTTAGACTCATAACATTAAATACCTTAAAATTATATCTAATATATTGAAAGTTTATTGACCTGTAGAGCAGGAGTCGGCAAAGTTTTATGGCCACTAGGCCATTTATGGGGTGGGTGGGAGCACACTAGGCTGGACCCGCCCTAATGGCTCCCCCCACCACCAGGAAACGCCCCCTGAAGTGAAATCCCTGTCCCCTGTGTGCATTGCGGAGTAGAGGGATTTACCTTCAGGGAGCTTTTCCTATTTACCGCGCCGGTAGTTCCTAACGCTCCCTGGCCGATCTGCCGGCAGCCCGTGGCTCCAGATCTGGCCCGCATTAGGCCGGATCAGCCAGGGGGTGTTAGGCCGGAATGAACTACCGGCTAGGCTGTATCTGGCCTAAAGGTTGGAGTTTGCCGACATCTGCTGTAGAAGACAGCAAATTTCAGAAATCAAGATTTAAAATATTTTCTGAAAATAAGTTTATTGGTGCCTTTACCATTTCTTGTGATAATGGTAGTAACAAACAAAAAGTAACAAAATTAGAGTTGCATCAAATATGTTTTTTTCTAACACTGCTAGTAAACGGGATTTAATGTCCTTTTATAATTCTGTGTTCCTAATATAGAAGTAATATTACACGCCTGATTGCTGCTCGATATAAATTTAAATGAAAGTATAAGTAAACATGCCCAGTACTTAGGCATCAAGAGAACTTTCCCACAAACTATAAAAGCCCTTGGAGCTCAATCCAGATTAAGTGGATAAGGCTTCCTTACACCATCCACCATCTCAAGATTTCCACTACAATGGTCTCTTAGGTGGAATTTCCCCACTTGACTTCAGAAATGTATATTGTTTCTTTTCTTTGCAAAAAATGTCAAACTATTTAACATGTCTAAACCCTTACCTTTACATATGTATATTTAAATACTTGTGCTGGGAGCTTAGGACGTTGTGGGAAAGTTTGCATGAAAAGCTCCTGAACTAACAAGAGGAAATGCTAATGCTAAGCAATCTTGTGGATATGACCAGAGTTAGGTTTACAGAGCACAATTATCTTTACTAGTTTCTTATAAAAATGTGATATTCTAAAAAAAATATTCATGAAGCAATTCGTAGTTTTATCATAATTTGTCCTGGAATGATCTTAAATTTTTTCTTTAATACGTTTAAAAAAATGTCAAACTAGAGGCAATCTACATTTACGTATAGACTAAAATATTTAGGTGTATGCTTAAAGTTTAAATCAACTGAAGTTTGAATTATTCATATACATTTCTGGTGCATCAAAACAAAGTACCAAAGGTTTTTTGAGCAAGTAGCCCACACCCTGTCTCTTTCCTGCCTGTTAGTAGGAAGACCTTTACTTTATGGGTCTGATTTATTAAAGCTCTCCAAGATTGGAGAGGATACAATTTCATCAGTGAAGCTGGGTGATCCAGCAAACCTGGAATGAATCTGGTCCAGGATTCAAATTATTTGCCAACAAATAGGAAATTACTTTTAAGGAATCCATTCCAGGTTTGTTGGATCACCCAGCTTCACTCATGAAAGTATCTTCTCTCCAGCCTTAGAGAGCGTTAATAAATCAGGCCGTACATGTGAAAGTAGCAGTCTCATTGCAGGGGTCTGACATGCTCCTTGCTGAGTCAAATCCAGAGCTTTCCATATATTTAGCAGCAGAACCAGATAGATCTGTTATTCTGTCTGAATATGCAGGATCAGGTTTGGGGGGGGGAGCAGCTAAAATCTTCTGCCCTAAAACAAAGCAAGAATGTGCAAAGTAGCCACATGAACTGGGTAATGTTTTTTTCTACAGAAACTTAAGTAATTATTACTTTACATCTGCCTAAGATCATATTCATTTAGCTTTGTATATAAGCTTTTCTATAAATGCAGAGTTATACTGTTATCATTAATTAATACGGTATGCAGCTGTTCCTGATCTAAAGGCTGGAAAGGACCCAACTCTGATGTCTATTGTCTATAGCTGCCAATGTGGGAGGGTGTTACAGGAAACCTCACTTGTACAAAGGCTTTTGAAGCTCACAAGATTGCACTGCCACAATTATTGTGATGGCATCACTCTTTGTTAGTTTGTAAGGATGTGATAACAATAGCAGAGCCTGAAGGAAGTAAAATATTCATATGGTTAAATTTTTAGTTTGCATGACATTGCATATACTTGTCTTCATTTATGACAGTGCCTAAAATATTAACTGTAAAAGCTAAATAAAATGTTTTTTGGATTTATAGACATACATTTACCACCAGATACACATTTAGGTGTTAGGGTTAGGGTCCAGAAGCAAAACTTTCCCAAGTC
The DNA here is from genome assembly GCF_032062135.1 of Pyxicephalus adspersus. Taxonomy (NCBI): domain Eukaryota; kingdom Metazoa; phylum Chordata; class Amphibia; order Anura; family Pyxicephalidae; genus Pyxicephalus; species Pyxicephalus adspersus. Next base: position 109,807,636 of record NC_092861.1, read on the forward strand.
CCAAGCATATTGGCCCTGATTTATGAAAGCTCTCCAAGGCTGGAGAGAATACACTTTCAGAAGTGAAGCTGGGTGATCCAGAAAACACGGATTGGATTTTTAAAAATCCTTTTCTATTTGCTAGCAAATGTTTTGAATCCTGGACCAGATCCATTCCAGGTTTGCTGGATCACCCAGTTCACTTCTGAAAGTGTATTCTCTCCAGCTTTGGAGAGCTTTCATAAATCAGGGTCATTGTCTCTCTCAATCACTCTCTAACAGGCCAGACTCCTGCAAGGCCTAGCCTCTTACATGGCACTTTCTCTCTTGCTGTACTTGGATAGCCTCACTGGTGGCAGTCTCTCTAATACAGAGGTCAGCAAACTTTTTGGGCCACTAGGACATTTCAGGGGTAGACAGGAGCACACTAGGCCGGAGTCTCTCTCGAGTCCCGCCCTAATGACACCACCCCCACCAGGAATGCCCCTTGAAGGTAAATCCCTCTCCTACGTATGAAGTGCTAATGCCGGCTGCAGTAACTAGGGAAGGGAGCCACCACACGGAAGCTCACGAGCTGCATCCGGTAACTTGTTCCAGCTCCGCCGCAGGTTGCTGGCTAAGCATTAGGCCAGATCGGCCAGGGGGCGTTAGGCCGGAACAAACTACTGGCTAGGCCGTATCTGGCCTAAAGGCCGGAGTTTGCCTACCGCTGCTCTAATAGAAATGTCTCTCACATGGCAGTCTCTTTCATGCTTTAATAGGTCAGCCACTCATATGGCAGTCTCTCTCTCACTTTATATTGATAGTGTCTCACATGGTAGTAACCCAGTCTAATAGGTTGTCTCTTACTAGCACTCTCTGTCTCTTGCTCTACTTAAATTGCCTCCCTTGTGGTAGTCCCTCACTAATAAAAATGTCTCTCATATGGCAGTCTCTCTCATGCTCTAAAAGGATAGCCTCTTATATGGCAGTCTCTCTCTCTGGAAAGTGTTCAATAAGATCATATACTGAACTGTATGTGTATGGTCAGTGGTCCACAAACCTTTGGTCATATATTGTAAATATAGCTTGAAATATGTAGGAATATATACTCAGTTAAGACTTCTCTAAATGCAAAAAAAAGGAAAAACATAAAAAGCGATAAAAGCGATAAAAAACATACAAATAAATGTAAGTTTTTTTTTTTTACCAACTTTCCTATATAATAAATTAACTTATTTGTAAATGCATTGATTATTAGGAATTAAAGAAGTTATTTCTGACCTTTTTCTTAAACTCTAGTTACTTGGATGCTACACTGACCCCCTGGATTCTGTTCTTTTTTTTCCACTGACCTGGAACAAATATGGAAATGAGGATTGTCAGAACTCGCTATCTGCATATTTGTTCCAGGTTATTGACTCATTATACCCCTATTATACCCTCAATATACCATTTATTAGCATTATACCCTAACATTTATAGAATGACAGAACTCATAAATAATAGCCTTCAATGTTTCTGTGTCATTTATTAGGGATGATACCTGAAGCAGGATAGGAACACTGAAAAACCCTTTAGGATTTTTGGTAATGAGGTAAAATTGAAACCTTTTTTTTCGAGGAACATGGATGATACTGAAACATTCAGGTTTGTAGCAGGATTACTGGAGAGTACATATTTGAGGACTTAATATATGGACACCATTCATTATGTCTTTTTGGCCAGCCAGACAAACTTTTTAAAGCATAAACATACTATCATTAAATATAAAAATATATAAATACATATTAGAAAAATAAAACAAATGTATGTAAATATTTAATACATAAAATATAAAATAAACAAGATATGAAAAAGAAAATCAGAGAATCTAAACTAAGCAAAGCATTTTCTGGATCTGGCCTAGGTGAAAGTTGGTTCAGGTGAGCTCCCATGAATATGTACTTGATTGTGTAGCCAACTTGAGTTTGCAAACCGGGTGACTGGGAATCCCACCCCAGCACTCACTGAAATAACTAGCAAACATTGAGCGTTCCCTTCCCTTGGCCATTGAATCTCTGAGAATTTAAAGGTGAAGGTCTGACTGGTGGACAACAGAGCCAGTAATTACTTAGAGACACCAGTATTTAGTCTGTGTACGACAAAGTATTGGGTTTATTTGCATACTGGCTACTAAAGCTGATTAAAATTACCCACTAACCCTTCTATTTGCCCATGGAAGCGAAAGGATGAACCCCTAATTTGCAATTATCTTTGCACCCCAATCTAATCAAGCTGGCTACCTGCAAAGTACTAGTCACATAGCAGAAAATTAATTATATCCTTTTATGTGAACAAGGTGGAAGAAGCGTAATAGGAAGGTAAGTATTATCAACTGTCGAGGCTGGCATCAAAGCAAACAATATAACTATATAAATGTACATTTCATTGGGTGGTCTTCTGTTCCGCTTATACCTTTGTAAACCTGTAACAGTTGTGTTTTATAACATAGATTAGCCCTTACTTCTGTACACCTCACTTCCTCACCTATGTCAAAGTGATTTATGTGCCTGTTGCCATGATTCATAAAAAAGAAAACAAAAGTTACACAATCATTAAAGTAACAGTAGTTGTAAAATGAGCTGTCACAAAGTTGTACTTTTTATACATGCTCACTCTTGTTGATGATCCTAAAATCTTTGAAACACTTGTGCAAAGACTACAATCACTTATGCAATTCCAACCTCAGAGCTGGATTTACAACCAGTACCAGACTGCCTCACTGTACATTGCCCTCTCAAACCTAATATTAAAGAGTAAAGAGGTTAGAGGTGACATTCCTCCTAGCACTACAATCCACCACTTTCATGAAAAGAGATGATGTGCTGGGTTAAACAGCTTTTAACTTTTGTATATACAAATCTACAAATCTGAAAGTGGTCTTTTTATCACTATACCCCACATCACTAACCATAATACAGTTATATGTGCTTAAATATATCAATTTTGTATTATAATATGACCGCATATACAGGTAAATTATGTTGCTTTAAGCTTCATTTTCATTGGAAGATGTGGGGGAGGTATGACTAAAACAAAAACAGGCATAACTTAACAGTTTTGGGAGCTATCTTAGAATGTAGAAGAGTTTTGACAACAAACAAAAATGTGCATTGGGGGGATGTGGTTGCTTTACAAACAAAGGTTTAATTCAAATAGTAATTCCATTCAACACAAATATTTAAGTTTTTGGCAGATTCCAGCAGATTTAATGCTCTTATAAAGTTTGTGCTTGACTTACCAGGTCTAAACAATAGGGGGTTAACTCTTACTGTAAGATGAGAATAATACAATCCAGCCAGTCTAACACACCATATAAAATCAGCCGAGATCCTGCCACATTGACTGTAGTGAGACATGTCTAGACACTGTCTATTCCTAAATTCGCCAAGATTTGCATGATGTTGCAGTAAAGTTGCAATACACTAAATATTAACCAATTTGAAGTAAATGGTAGCATTTAACCCCACTCACAGGGCCTGATTTAATAAAGCTCTCCAAGGCTAGAGAGGTTACACTTTCATCAGTGAAGCTGGGTGATCCAGCAAACCTGGAATGAATTTCTTCAAAGTCATTTGCTATTTGCTAGCAAATGTTTTGAATCTTGGACCAGATCCATTCCAGGTTTGCTGGGCCATCCAGCTTCACTGATAAAAGTGTATCCTCTTCAGCCTTGGGGAGCTTTAATAAATCTGCCCCATGAGTCTATTTGACAGTCTGTGCTTTATACAACAGCTAAACAACCCCGTTTGAATATGAAGTTGAGATCTGGAGAGTGGAGATCTTGAGGATTCCACTGTTGACCAAATTTTTAAACGTATAATTGTGTAGCTATTATACTGGTCCATTCACTGATTCTTGAACAAGTTTCTGCACATTTTGTCTAAGTCAATAACTTAAGGTATTAAAGCAAGAGGGTTAGCATGACAACAAGGCAACTAGCTATTTCAGCCATTTGCAGCCTGCAAGTCCTTTTCAAGAGAATCAAGAATGGTTTCTTTTATTTCAGCTCTGTTATTAAAGTAAAATGGTTAATATATGCGTTCCCTGCCAACCCCTTCTTCACTTTTGTATCATGAAGTGGTGTGGCAGGAAAGAACAACTAAGCACAGCAGGCAACCAGCTCTTCGGAAGTGCTGAATTCTGAACAGTGATCTCTGCAATACAGTGGAGTTTGGCAGTACATGCAACAGGATAGGTGAGTATGCAGGTGGCACATTTATTTGTCATGGAACATGATTGAATGCATTGTACTTTTTATATAAATGATGAAGAACCAGGATTTGTGGTAGTCTCACTCGTAAGCTTGTGTTAGGTAAACCATACACTATGTAATATTGTAGATCAATTAGACCAGCTTTTCTCAACTTTTTAACACCTTAGAAGAGAACCATTGAAATAACTTTCAGCTTTAAAGGAACCCTCTGCTATAATTACTATATAGACAGCTCCCAGTACATAAGCTTGGTGGTCAGTAAGAAGAATTCCTCTTATGTTGCTGGCCAGTGGAAGAATGTCATCCTTACAGATATAATAACTGGTGTCAGTTAAACTGACCTGAGAGGCATAAATTACTCATTGCTCAGGAAACTCCTAGCAACCTCCAGAGCAGAGGTAGGCAACTTTTTTGGCCACTAGGCCATTTCAGGGATGGACATGAGCACACTAGGCCAGACTCTCTCTCGAGTCCCGCCCCAATGGCACCCCCCACCCCCCACCAGGAACGTCCCCTAAAGAGAAATCCCTCGCCTAAATAGGGGAGCCACAGCAAGAGGACGCTCAAGAGCATGCTAACACCCCCTGGCCGATCTGGGTTGCCAGCTGGGATTAGGCTGGATCGGCCAGGAGGCTTCAGACCGGAACAAACTACTGGCTAGGCCGTATCTGGCCTAAAGTTTGCCGACCTCTGCTCTAGAGGAACCTTGGTTGAGAAACACTGAATTAGACAATTCATTGGATGAAAACCTCTCATCAATCAAAGCAATGCAATATATGATTGTATTTACTTCATAATGATTGTATTGGGCATTAAAAATCCATTAATGCCCTATGTCAGTTGGTTACCATTGTGTTAAAATTGACACAACTTTTTGTGGTATGATTGATATTTCAATCAAATGTAATGGTAAAATCTATTGCAATTTAGATCAAGGGAAAGGGAAATTTTTTTTTCAAATATAGTACTGGTTAAAAATATTATTCATAACAACGTTCAGCCACATTTAAAAAAAAAGCTTCTTACAAGCCCATTTGCAAACTTTTTTGAAATGAACTCTGATCTGAGCATTCTGCAACAGCTGCTATGAGCAGCAAGAATTATTCCTGTTGGCAAATATTTTGCACATAAATTGCTGTACAAATTTGCAATGCTGTTCATAAGTTCTATGCATAACTACATGTGCCAGGCAGCTCCTTCAGTACACACTAAACCGTAGGTGGCACTGATAAAAGGTGGAAGTCAAGTAAGAACAAGTACAGATCCTTTTTATTTTACTAATGCTTCAATTAAACAAATACATGTTAATAAATACAAAAATGCAAATATTTAAATATACATTTTAGTTTTTCTAAAAATATACATGTGTAGTTTGTAAGGACCTTTTGAGTTCATACATATAAATACATATCTAGCAAAAATGAAAAGTAACCTGTGCAATGGAAATTGCCTTCTACATCGGAGTTTAATAAAGAAACACAATGAAACAAAATGAAGCTCCAGACTAGAGTTTAAAATGCCTTCCAGAAACTATGCAATGTTCTATTGTACTGCAGTGCAGCTAGAAAACAGAAAGACTTCTTTCCATTGGCAACATAATACTCACCTTCATTCTGCGATGTGGTTTCTGTACCCTCTGGTGTTTTATCTGGCATCTCTGCTGAGACCTGGTTGGCAATACCTGCAGGACAAAAAGAATGGAAAGGATTCTCATACGCAGCCAAGACATTCCAGTTAAAGGACACCTTTACACAGCGCTAAGGGTAATGTTTCAGGATTGATTTCCATTAATTTTCCCCCTTTTTTTTGTTTTGGCCCTTTGGATACTGAAAAGAGCTGTCCCAGTCATTTAAGATGTGTATAGTATAGCTGACAGGGTAAGGAAACACAAATACATAGCTCTACAGCAATTGTAGAAAATTGCCCACACATCACACATGCCTGAAACACAGACAAGCTCTTACAAAAGAAAAATGTAATTGCAATTGGAGTCTTTTTTTTTTGACAGTTTTGGTAAGATTTCATATCTTTTTTTTCTTCAATAATCACAAAATAAAACATAAACAAGAGCAATATTCTGCTAATGCACTAAAGAGGTGTTAAAAGCAAATAGGTGTAATTTTTGTTTGGTTAGTTCGGCTTTAACACTATCAATTAAATATTTTGTAGCCAATGTAAAGGTGCATCAGAGAGCAAACAGAAACAGAGAAATCTCACATACATGGAAAGTTTTTCTATTATTTCCCCTGCAATTAAAGAGACACTGTTGTCCCTGTGATTTGTAGGGATGATGTATGGGCCAGATGAAAAAACCATAGTGTGTGTTAAAAAAAATGCAACATCACTATATTTATAAATAAATATTATACCTGTAATAACAGTGCAAATACTTTGAATTACCCAGGTTAAAAAAAAAACTGAAGGATTCGTGTAGCACTGCTGCCTAATTGTATATGCACTTCAAATCTTAGCATCAAAGCCATTTTGTATATTTCTGTCCAATATATGCTGTCACTATACCTATGGCATTCACTTTTATTAAAAAAAAATACAAAGCAGGCTTGAAATGAAATCATTCACACATACTGCAGCTGTCATCCTGGGATTACTCAGCATTTGTTTCTACCCATAAAATTATAACCACATAAATATTTCAGAAAAGCCAGAAGACATGGAAATTCCTTTAAAACCCAGGACCTTTTCTGGCAAAATTAAAAATGGTGACAAACAACTGTAAACAGAATAATAAAAAAAAACCCTATTCTGTTTACCTCTACAGGAAGTCCTAGAGGATGAATTAAACATTTTTTCATTTACGAAGTGGACAAAAAACAACATGCAGCACATTTTTGCAATATATGCACATTTCCCCTTTATTACCAGATCAGGGTAAGGGGAGTAAATATATTTATTGTTAAAATACATGCATTTTAATAGACATGGGTGGCTATTCAATAAGCAGTCTTTCATAGAAGTAAATATAGAGACTTTAAAGTTTTAATTAGAACTCTTCAATGTTAATCAACATATGTAATTGACCTGATTTATTAAAGCTTTCCAAGCCTGGAGAAGATAGACTATCATGGGAGAAACTGAATGATCCAGCAAACCTGGAGTAGATCTGGTCCATGATTGAAAATATTTTTCAACTAAAAACAAATGACTTTTAGGAAATCCATTCCAGGTTTGCTTAATCACCCAGCTTTACTGATGAAAATGTATCCTCTCCAGCCTTGGAAAGCTTTCATAAATTAGGCCCTTTGATTTAGAGGAGTTGTTGTCTGTATAGCCACCCTGATCAATTCTCTTGAAAGTGTATAGGCCATTGCAGGTATAATGTTTTAAAGCTGTGTATACTACATGTCTATAAGAGACATAAAGTGTTACACATTTCTTGGCCAGTAAAAGCCTTAAAAAAATATTGTCCTTTTGTTATTTTCATTTTAAGAATACTAACTTTCATAAAGCCCATTTTATTGAGCATTCTGTGTTTTTACTGACTTCTGTATCTGCAATCTTAATTTTCAGGAGCCAAAATCTTTACTTTTATGGTAAATGTTTAAGCAGAGTGGCGTTTTCATGCAATAATGCTATGAAAGTAAAAGTATGATATAACATCAAAATAATGATTGACACTTCTTTCTAATTTTGTATAACAACTCAACATTCTATTCATTGTGTTTGGGGGATAAAGTTTTCTTTTAACTAGCCTGTGACATCATGCACAACAAACCCTGTACGTGAGATGTAAATGATTAATGTTCAAAGGCATTAACCACAGCCTTAGGGTATTTTAAAGGGCTTACTGGACCTATCAGCTGTATGGCTTGTATATGCGTGTTTATGTACTATTTTATCTAAAATCACTTAAAGTCTCACATCAATCAATAAAATGCTCTGCACTGTTTTATGTTGTGATTTTAAAAGGACTCATACTGCTGCATATATGTAATTCCAGATAATATTTCAAAGTGTGCCATGGGAGAAATACATTGGCCTTTATGGTTGTTGTCATGTTAGCTGTCTTACTATGGATTTACTAGTTTCTGAGTCACAGATCTGAAACAAGCATGGTTTATCTGAAGTCAGTACTCTTGATCTACATTCTTGCTCTATTAAAGTGATTTACAGGGCATTTAAGCCAAAAAGTCACCATGCCAGTCAGATGACTGGAAGGAGAACATCTAAAGGCCTGGACTTTCCTGGCCTGGACTCTCTTTTGTTTAAAAATGTACTTTTTATTGTGCGGAATTTACAAAAGTAGGAAGAGGTTTTGTTTCTTGTTGAACAGACTTTTAAAAGTGTGAGAAATAGGATAATATCTCCATAAAAATCTCTACTGTGTACTTTAAAACCGCAGTTTACTAGAAAAGTGGGGATAAGCCACCAAGGTGGTAACCAGAGTTTCTGAAAAAAACACCACTATTCTTCATGGTGTTCTATGTTCTATGGTGCTTTCAAAGTAGCAAACATTTACTGGCAAAATTAAAGTTTAAAGGAATAATTGGTAATGGATGACCACATCTACAAACACCTAAATCTGCCCTACTCGATAATGCGTAGTTAAGCTGCATACACACTTCCAATAGTTATCATTGGAAACGAACAACAAACTACCAATCGGACAAAAATCGTTCACAAAAAAGGTGACCAATGACGGCAACGAATGAGGATTGTCGTTGGAAATGATTGGCCAACAATCGTTTGCTATCTATCGTGTGTACGGTCGTTCAGGGATCGTGCATGTTTCTGCAATATACTTTCTCCTTTACATGTCACTTCCTGTATAATTCAAATGATTGTATCTAGCGTGTGTACACTAATAGTGGATTATATTTGAACGATCCTATCGTTACAGCATGTACAGAATTGTGCACAATATGGTCGTTCAAATATATTTGTGCATAATCGTTGATCTGTGGTAATCGTTCGTTTTCTAACGATAATTATTGGAAGTGTGTACCTAGCTTTAGTACCAAAGTTAAAGAACAACAGCTATGAAAATGAAGGGCCAAAATATTTTAAACATAAAATGTTATCATAATGTTCTAAGAAGGGTATTCCCCTTACTTTGGGTAGGTTTTTATTTGTGTTGCATCTACAGAATAGAAAATAATGAGAATCTTTCTAGTGAGGCAAAGTTAGCAACAAATTGCACTGACAAGTTATACATTCACGATATGCATGCACATATTTTATTAAATTATTAATTCAATGTAGGATAATTAATAATCTTTTCAACCCTTGTTTTATTGAACATAAATGTTTATATCTACTGGCTGGAGTTGAGCTTTAACTTTGTCAAACACCCTTTTCCCCTTGGAATATTTGGCAAAGGATTCCTCCTTTAATTTGATGATACCCAAGAGCCCAGAAACTCACTGAGGCTGAAATTAGCTAGCTGGTTTACAGTCATCTAAAACAATTTGATTTTTATTTACTTTTTTTCTACAAACTTTGTATTATGGATTGAATTGGAGTTGACATTTTTTTATTCTTTAAAACGGTCATTATATATGGGCTAGATAATAGTAAAATATGCTGTATTTGCAGTATTGAAGCCAATAATTTGTCAAGTTTTATATTTCAGACTGACCTTTCCAGAGTAATTTTTTGCTACTTTGCAAGGACACTACACACTAGAAACACTGTTGAATCTAATGTTCTACTCCCTCAGCAGATAATTTTCTACTCAGTAGGAACACCAGCTGTCTTGTCCTTTTATGCAAATGGATTACTAAGTTTATGTAGTACATGCCCTAAAGTCTGCACTTTTCAGCAGACAAATATACATAAAGAGATAGTTATAAATCTACTTTTAGGTAACATCTTTGTAGACCAGTCAACTATGAGAGAAGGTAACGTTGTATTCAATCATCTAATATAAAAAAGACCTGACATAAACTTTTTTTTCAAATTAAATACATTTTGACAAAGTACTTAATACCTGCACCTGTCATTGTGATACAAAAGTTCCTAACAGCTAAATTTAAGACAATTGCCATGACTGGATGAAAAGTGCTTAAAGTGTATTTCTGGTTCAAACTAAGGTGTGATTTTGGTGATATTTCTTTATCTTCCTGTCCACAAAACGTAACAGGTAAATTGTCTCTTATAGACAAATTTCTCCTCTACTAGTGGATTAGTGATTATGATACAATCTTGGATTTCCAATGGCTATCAATATATTGAGAGAATAAAGCTCCTTACAAGAACACTGACAAAAGCTATGTTCTGATCCCTTTTATAGACAATTAAAAGAGTATATAAAACATTTCAGCTACACTTTGACCCAGATTGCTGTCTATGCAGAAAAGCTGTTTCTACACTATATGTCTTTAAGCAACATGCCCAAATTGTGTATGTGTGTATTCAGAACAAGCAAATAATGTTTAAAAGAAGGAAAGTATTTCTTTTGTTAAAGAATGCATGTTCATGAGTAGTTAAATAGACAACATATTATTAGCTTAGAATATGATCTGAGTAGATCATAACATATGGTACAACCTTATTTTCTCAAAATGTATATTGTAATTGTATGGCATGAATACTCATGCCCGCAATATGGTAGACAGGCTCAAATGAAAAATTATGCTGTCATGAAAAACAATTGGGGCAACACACGTTTGAATGGTGAAATATATATTATTATAAATTTATATTATTAATATATAAAAATATTGTCGTCTGAGTCTATCAAAGGTATGACTTTATATTCTCAATTGGCAACAAAGGCATGATTGAATAAACAATTAGATTTTATTATGGCCAATTTTAAGAAACAAGGGATACAAATAGAAACAAGATAAAGCTGTTCTAAATTTTTATTATTAAACAGTATATACATATAGCCCCAACATATTATGCAGCAATGTACAATAAAAAGGAGTTGCAAATGACAGACAGATACAGACAGACAGTGACACAGAAGAAGGAGAGGACCCTGCCCAGAGAGAGTTTACAATCTAAGAATTTATCATATATTCCATTCTAGCGGCACCATTAATAATTTCCAGGTAACATGTGCTTCCAATGATGTATCTGAAATCAAATATTAAAGGAAATTAAGGCAAAGGTAAAGGTACATACACAGGAAATCTCTCATCTCTGAGAGTTAATCATGGGGTAGATTGTGTACAGACATCCCTTTATGTGCAGAAAAATAAAAAAGGAAACCTGATCCGGCAAGACCCTTAATGACCGCAGTATAGATTAAGGATGAAAAGTTGTAACCTGCAAACACACATTTTTATACCAGAAAATCTAATGATGACCAGATGACTTTATGATGGTTTTTTGACAATACGGTACAACGCCAGCTGGGGTATTGGTGGATACCATGGTTGATGCGGGCCAAATTTAGAACAAAAGGAAGTGTAATTGGGGGTTTACATTGTCTAGCCAATTTCCTTAAAATTTCTCCACCGGATTCAGAAAGGTTCATAGCAGCACATAACATCAAAGATATAATTCTGATCTGCTTCATTGGAGGTGTTCAGGAAAAACACAACCCGGCACCAACAACAGTTCTGCAATGGTATATGATTGACATAATACAGTTATGTACCCATTAGTTATGCCATAGGATATAATATGCAGAATATGGTAATGTACCCACTGGCAGTATATCTAATGCACCTATTATGCCAATAAAAACAACCATCAAATGGAATGCCTTTTACAGTAAAGAATGAAAATGAATAAAAATAAAAAAATATATTCAGTTCATTATGGTTATCACTTGGAATGGACAGTAGAACAGGATATTACCACACCATACCAATTTAGCGAGGGGCAACTCTTAGATCCTCTCAGAAAACTAAATCAGGAATTGTTATCCAGCTCATGGGTTGTTCTTTTACTCTAAAACAGCCCAACCTCATACCTTCAACTATAACAATAGTTGGTGCCAACACTATCACTTACTGATATTATCTGCATTGCATCCCTCAAGACAATTTCCAAGCCCCTTTCTACACTTACTGGATGCAATGTAAATCATACAAAGCCACTTTAATGTCACTCCCCAATGTCTTGTTATAAATTAGATTTTTATTGGCTTGTTTAAATAAGCACTATTGTGTTCTTCCACTAAAGAAAAATTACGTAAGCAGTATTTATGTATTTGGCTTTGTGATAGCTTTATGTAACAATACAACCTATGTTATGTTTTGTGCAAAAATAAAACTAACAATGGAATATTTCAGAAAGGTAAACATTTATTTTGCTTGTTCTTTAAACACAGTAAGAGAAAGACCTATCAGTATGAAAGACGGTTTTTAACAGGTGTGCTCAGACTAAACTACAAGGAAGCTTAACTCCAATTAAAAGGAGAAAACATAACAAACTACATAATATCAAAACATATTGCATTAACCAAATGCTGGGATATCATGCAAACCCTAAACCTGTAGAGCAACATTATTTTTAGAGAAAAGTCTGCAGAAGAAGGTTCAACCATGAAAAGTTTGGTGCAGCATCTGAATGACTGAATACACAAGCATGTTTTTCACATATATTAGTAGACATAAAGTATTGTTAGTGATTGACCAGGGGAGAATAAAAGAACCCGGCAGATCTATATCCATTTGATTAGAGTGTGCAATGTTTTTCTTTATTTAGTACATATCACCTTGGTCATAATCCACTATTGCCTTCACAAAGCTGATCAGGGAATGTTTGCTGTTTTTGGCTGCATCGTGCCACTGACAGTATGTATACATTCTAATTTGTTCTCGGTATCAGTGGTGTAACTTATTATGTCTCTCCTGAGCTCCAGGCAATCAAAGACAAAGTATTTCTGTCCCTAGTTCCTGGCTAGCAACTGGCTGCCCCCCAAACACTAACAGAAGACACTCCTGTACTGATCTGCAAATTAGAAAATAGCTATGGTTTGAATTTTGGGGTTAACCAGCAAAGGTTAGGATGAAAATTTTTTAAACCCAGAAATATCAGCATTCACTTTAAAAATTTCACCCCAAAACACTTAGCGCATTTCCACTGTCACCCCAATATACTTTCTGCACCTCACCTTTCCCCATGTACACTTAACACACTGATATACAAATGTACTCAAAAAACGAAAAGGTTCAGAATAGTAATTGTTACTGCAGTGTCTTTCTATAAAAATTGCACATAGATTATCCATAGTTATCTCTCTAATAATGTCTCGCTTAATCAAAATTGCATATGGCAACAAAGAATACCCACTTGAAGGCACCATACCAACAGACAGTGTAACTATGATCCATCAATTAATGAAACGCAGGTTACTTAAAGTTTCCCTTGTAATTAATGTTACTTTCAGTGAAGTCCTGGACAGCTTTAAAGACACAGTGAACAACTGAAGGGCCCGAAGGCCTGAGGACGACAGGCCATCCCACTGTAACTGTGGTACATGGGTAGAAATTGGGAAAGTGCTGCCCACAGTAGCTAGGTCTAATAAAGCTCCGTGCTATTTGGCTCTCTGGCTGTCTGCAAGTTGATAGTGGAAGGCCACTCACTTGGTTGCAGATAACTTACCCAGCTACCTCTGCCTCATCAGAATGGTGGAGAGTATTTTATAATATTTGGATACAGTGAATATGCACTGGGACCCAAGGAGTTGTGGGAAATCAAGATAAAGGAACTGCACCCCTACTACAGGTAGGTACTCTGCTACACTTCCTAACATAAAACTCTACTCATTCTTCTCTACCTCCATCTTCTCCTGATCCTGTAGACCAGAGGTAGGCAAACTCCGGCCTTTAGGCCAGATAGGGCCTAGCCGGTAGTTTGTTCCGGCCTAGTGCCCCCTGGCCAATCCAGCCTAATCCCGGCCGGCATACCGCGGCGGAGGCGGAACAAACTACCGGAGCTACCGGTATGGTGTGGTAATACAAACTACCGCATGCGGCTCTTGAGCCTCCGTGTTGTGGTTCCCATCTCTATTTACCGCGGCCGGCGTTAACGCTTCCGCCGCCGGGTAAATAGGGAACATTCCCTCTCCTTCGTATGCATTGCAGAGGAGAGGGATTTCCCTTCAGGGGGCGTTCCTGGTTGGGGGCAGAGCCATTAGGGAGGGACTCGGGAGAGAGCCTGGCCTGGTGTGCTCCTGCCTACCCCTGAAATGGCCTAGTGGCCAAAAATGTTTGCTGACCTCTGCTGTAGACCATAGAATTATATATTTAAATAGGTATATTCAACATGGGATAACATTTGGGTAAATACCAATATTTCGTAGCAAGCTTGTGTGTGAATATCAAACACACTAAGTTTAACAGATTGTCTTATCTCATGTGCAACAAGACCCAGTTGTAGCTAAACTCATGAGCTATGATGCAAAACTGAAACCAGTGCTCCGTAATCTGCATTAGCCATGGTAAGTACAAAACTGCAGAAGGCAACTGTTGGAAGTCAGATCAAGAATATTTAAAATAAAATATCCAAACTTAAATACAACTTGATTTTTGTCAGCTTCATCGACATACCAACGGCATTGCTATCCTAATATAATTAACCTTCGTTCCAGTTTAATCAGGTGCCTGTTTTTATCCACAGACAGGGTTGGCTGCTTCTGAATAGCGTAGCTGCCTTACAAAAGGTATTAATGACAATCCCATTTCAAGTGCATTGATAATTCTGGCCTGGTTCCTCTCTCTCTTGTGCAGATGACAGATAGTAAGCTTGATTTCCTTGGCTTCAAATACTGCCTCGCTATTGATAAAGAAAACAAAGCTAATGGCTATGGACTGTTTGGGTGTTTGAATAAAAGAGACACAATTAAGCATGGAAACAGAGTCGACATGAAAGAAAAGTGCAAGTAATTTAAAAAAAGGAACAATGCTGCTCTCCATTATGTTAGATTCATTCTCTTCTTTTTATTCTGTTTAAAAAGGAGTGAAGATAAATATGAATAATTTTGGTACAGTTCTCAAAGTTAACTTGGACATAGAGTAGAAGTTCACTAAATAAAGGTGACTGGACACCAAGATCATTGGCATTGGGACAGGAAACCATATGTTTTTAATACATTGACAAAGGTTCTATCCCTTACCCATTGTAATGAAAAATGTGCTGTGTTTCAGTAAGTGTACCAGATTCCCAGTCACTTTCTAAACTGAATGAGGGTAAACCACCCAAATGGAAAGATGGCAAATATAAACCTGGAATTAAATGTATTTCTTTTTTCACAATGTCTACATGTAAAGAAAAGCTGGGCTTTAAAAATTGTTTTGAATCACTGTACAGCTAAACCAGTCTAAATTTTAAAAATTGTGAAAAATTGTGTAATGAGAACAGTTACAGTTAGTTTGGATTGTCTGCATTAAGTCTGGGATTGGTCAAAATAAATAAAATGGTAAAGTTGTCAATTTAGGGATTCACAAAGCACTATGGGTTTAGCTAAAAAGACAATACAACAGATGAAGGTTGCTTTATGCCTTCCTTTTTGTCTAATGAAAAAAGGACACAACCGACAACTGCTAGAGAGATGGATTTCTACATAACACTAACATGCAATATTTCATGTTTAGCTAACTAGACATAAATATTTAAATTTAGTAGGTTAAATGTTTTATATTTCTTACATTCTGACCATAATAAAGAATATTTTTCTAATTTCTCAACCTAATATAGAAAATATGTACAGAACTACTATATACATTTCCGTTAACAGAATTGTTTTCACAAAAGGTGTTTGGGTGTAATAAATAGGGATAAGTATACAAGAAATATGTGTATTAGAATATTTGCTGTCCTGTGTTGTCAGATAGAGAGAGATTGGAACTCATTCAATTCCTGGCCTGAATGTTAACTAGCTGAAAAACAGGGAGTACCCAAAGACCGATCTCAACTATTGCACATTTCGATTATAAGATCATAAATGGATTACCAGATAGTTCAAGATATGGAGTTAAAAGGCCATATATTCTTGAACCAAACAACAAAAAATCAAAAAAGTAGATGAAATTCCTTTACTTGTATATAACTAGTAAGTAAGGAAGTAGGTGTGTATGTCCAGCAACCTTTGTATTGCTAAAATTTTGATTTGTTAAGAATGAGTGGGAGAAGAAAACCTTCAGCAGCTGTGAAAGATCGTTAAAGCTTCCTATTGTTTCTGCTCAGATTTCACAATTCCCAGGATCTTTTGACCCCATACAAAGGTGATTTCTGCAAGACTAGCAATTGGCTAAAGAAAAGTCCTAATAAGTTTAACCTATGCAGCAGTTTGCTTTTACTTAAAAAAAAAAGACACAAATTGTCTATGGACACATGATGGTGGTGAGAAGAAGATCCACGCTCTGAATGCCATAATAGCCAATCATGTATGTTTATGTGCAGGCAAAACCAGTATCATCTATAGGTTGCTTGTACTACCTGGTTGATTTGATGTTTCCATAAGATCAGAAGACCAGCGTGTTCCCGTAATTCTGCTGTACGGGCGAAAAATATGTCACTTTTGGCTGCATGGTTGCTTTTCCTCCTTTTGAGGTTTACCCGTAGTGCGGTTAGCTGCTTCTGGGCATAAGACAACAGTTTGCTATGCTCCTGGAAGTGGCAAGGTTTTTCATTTCAGTTATGAATGTGTTTTTACTTCCTGCTCAGAATATGTTAATACTTTCGTGTGTATTACCTGGGCACAGGTTCACTTTAAGTAACCCAAAAATAAGTCATTTTAAATAGGTAAAGCAAACCATAAAGACTGTTGGAATGATTGAATATATTTTGTAAAATACCTATTAAAATATAATGATTGTTACTTGGACCTTATTTTGGCAGAAGCAAACAGCGTAATGAGCATGGAACAGTATATTATAACAAGCGGAGGACCACAATCAAAAATCAGCAATTGGGTAATTCATATAAAAATCTGATAGGCTGTTATGAATTTTGGCATAGCACTCCTTTTTTACTAATTTATTAAATACGTATGGTGGTAAATTAAAAGTTTCATATGGAAAAAAATCCCAAGTTCATGATGGTAATTAATGCGTACAGTTCTAGAAAGAAATGTAGACACAATTTATGTCTCACTTCCATTAGCAAGAAAAAAAATCATCTGCTATTGGGATGTGAAAAATGTAAATTCTTCCGACTGGCTGTATTTGGCTGGAACACAGGACTCATTCACTGGCAGACCATATGGAAAGTAACTACATGTTGCCGAAATGATGATTTCCTGAACCTGAATGAAAGTTTTCACTACATGGCATCCGGAGGGCAAAGAAAAAACATTAGCCAACATATCAGTTGCAATCAGTTATTCATGGACTGCTGCCAAAGCTATTCTGAACTATTTTGAACCAAGAATGAAATATAAATAATGGGGGAGCATTTATGAGCGCTAGTAATTTGTTTCGCCATTTATTCCAGCTGTTTTAAGAAAGCTGAAATACAAAAATGCTTTTATTCAAGCACATGGTGACACGACACATAGTAAATGAAAATAATTTTGATACGGGAGTTGCATTTGTAACTTAATATGCAAGTATCTGAAAACATATGATAGTGTAATATTGATAGAATTCGACCTTCAATACTCTCGTGGTACCACCCATCCTCCAAGGCTTGTTGTCCTTACTTCACCTGCATCTTTAACAAGTTTGTGGTCCAGACAAAGCTGCCTTTCACTCGGTAACAACAGGGCAGTAAGCGAACAGCATCTAGATGGCCCTCCGAAAGAAGGCATTTCCATGTAAACTGGGAGGGAGCCTTCTAAGTTATCCCGCTTCTGGGGTTTTGTTGCCAGTGCCTTGAGTACCTTTGCAACACAACCTTTGCAGCCAAACTTCCGTAGAGCCCCCAATCCCACCAGAGCTGTCCTCGTTTTGGTACCGCACCGTCCTGTAATCCATCTTCGTCCCGGCACAAAGGAGGTTCAGGGTACCTCAATCTTTTTTCTTCTTCTGGCAATGTCACCCAATCTTGCACTGCACAAGTGCGAGATCATGTGACGTAGCCTGCTGCAAAAGAAGTGCCGATCTGACTAAACATGCGTGAGATTGGCATTTTTTCCCATTTTAGAATAAAGCCCCTTCTGCGCATGCCAGATCTCATGCCAGAAGCCTGTAAGCGTAAGCCAGAAGCACAGAGCCTCCTTGGATACCCACGTCACGCATCCCAGGAGGCTCTGCAGTCCTATTTTCCTTACCACCACAGCGGTAAAGGCAAAGGAGGTGGTGCTTCACCCTTTTTCCCTTAAAAAAAGTAATTTTTACTTTACATGAAAAGGTTGTCTACACTTTTATGTAAAGTAAAAATTTTGGTGATAGGTCTGCTTTAAATAACTACGTAATAACATATTGTATTGTTTAACAACATAGCATACTACTAATTAAAGCATATGCAACCGATCTATCTTACATTATTCATCCACCATTGCATCCCACTACAATCTACTTATTACTTTTAATTTTGATTGCAAAGTGCAATGCAAACGATAATATGCTTTCATTTTATGTTTTCATCAATATCCCATAAATTGATGAAGGACTATTTACTTTTGACTTTTTTACTATTTACTTTTGACTATTTAGCCTCTAGACTCTTCTGTAATAAATTAAATGTAGATGCCTACTTGCAATTTTCTTTTAAATGTGCACAGATTGGTACATGCACAGTTCAGTGTGCATTGTTGGCATACCTGTGCCGGAATGAATGAGTTGACCAAACAATCTGTCAAGGTGGAATGATAAATGATGTTGGGGGACCTCTGTACACGAGGCGAGCATGACCATTCATATTGGGTGACAATCATCTGCCGTGTGTACATACCTTAAGACTAATCTGATAATACCTTAGACTATGATAATGACATATGACTATAGTAGGGACATTAGATTGTGAGCTCCTTTGAGGGACAGTTAGTGACACGACTATGGACTTTGTACAGCGCTGTGTAATATGATGGTGCTTTATAAATACTGTGTAATAAAAATAATAATACTGTAACAAAAATTTGCTGTAGAAAAAACAGCAGTCCCCCCTTTTAAAAAAGACAAGAAAAAAACACAGGATCTCCTGGCTATAAACACGGGGAACCTATAAAACAAAAACTGATATTATATTGCTAGTGAAATTATACATCTTATAAGTAATTTTTGATTTTGTCTAAAGTTTCACTTTAAAATGTTGTAATAGCACAATGATCTTGAAGCAACCTTTCAGTGATGTAGAAGGTTATGCTAAACATGTTTCAACTTCTGTAGGGTCATTTAGCAAATCCACTCAATAGCTCTAGTTCTAGTAATAGTTGCCCAGTATTAAAGTAGAATATTACAAATGCGTAATTATATGATTTGCTAATAATCATCTTGGCAGATTTAAAATAACAGAAGTGTGCAGCTAGTTCAATTTACAATTGTCATCAGTGACCACATCTATTAGCTGCCTTTATTTTTTGTCTGTGAGTGTTTGTTTAATCTTTCATATATTGTTAAGACAATTTTAGTATAAAAATTTTATGACAATTTTATAAACCAATTACTGCTATTGGAGAAATACTAAATACAGTATGTAGGCAATGAGTTGATGAACTGTGATCTAAAGACTTTTCACCAATTCATCAGCCTTCTATCCCTGCAACTCCTATGTATATATATATATATATATATATATTTTTTTATATATATACTAACTTTTCCTAACTTTCACTTTTTTTCCTAACATAGTCTAAGGTCAACTATAGGGGAAAGGACTGACAGTATACATTCATTATGAGGGAGGGAGTAAACTCAAATACCACACAGAAAATATTCAAGACCCATGTGGATATTGTCCTGGCCAAGATTTGAACCTGGGACCCTGACCACATCAAAGAAAAAGTCCTAATCACTTAGTCACCATAGTAAGACAGGGGGATTGCATATCAGTTTGAACCAGAATAAAAAACAATAACACTGCAGCATCAGTAAAGTATTTTCAAATCCACATGGAATGTATTGCAAACAGCTATGATTTCAGGTAAAAAAAATTCCCTTCATCAGGCAAACAAGTAATACAGCACAATATATTTGAGTGTTCTAAAATTGCCAAACAGTAACTAACTTAAACACACTACAATTTATCCAGAAGATTTAAAGAAAATAGTATAAATAAATGCAATAACCAAGCTGTATATTCGCGAACAAAATGAGAGTTATATAATCTTATTATGGATGCCGGCCAGAGTTCTATGTTAGACACCGGCATCTAAAGATTTTGAAAAACCTGGATAAAACACAAAAAATGAAAAGAATGATGATCACATGACCATCTAAAATAATAAATAAACCTAGTTATTTTTGTCCCAGCAATGTAATATTGTAGGATTTGTTCAGGACATTACTTTTCTTTGCATACTTTCAAAATTAACATCTCCTCCAGCACTGTGTGTTCAGGTTTCAAGCTTTGCTGTACAACATTGCATTTGGCTTATCGAATGTTCTACACCTGGAGGCTGACTTTCTGTCCTGAATCTAAATGTGGTAAGAGATACACATGGTTAGAAAAGTTTCTGCACTGTTATGAGGCTCACTAAATAGAAATGCCCTTCAGGCTATATCTGAAATGGTCAAAATATGCCTAGGAATAAACGTCATAGATATGGTGGGATATTTTCAGGGTTTAGGAATTTATTGCTCCAGGCTTCTTGGAAAGTTAAAGTCTGTAAACACTGAAAAATGTAAATATAATATTATTGTATCTTATTTTATAATTAGGATGCTACAGCTGCAACAGATTGATTTGTAATACACAAAGCCACTGGATGTCAGTGTTTTCCCCAGGCCCTTTTAGCTGGGCACACCACCCGGCAATTTTCAGTAACCACCCGGCTGTTTTTGGGTGGTTACTGAAGAATTGGGTCACAATACAGGGGCTGCCACCCATCTACAATTTTTTCCCACCTGGCTTTAAAAATGCCTGAGTTCCACACTGGATGTTATCCAAAGTTGTAGGTAATATAAAGGGAAAATATTAAATATTATCTACAATCTTGCCATTATAAATGTATTTCCCCATAGAGCTATTCTTCTTTTTTAATTTCCCTTTGGTTTAAAAAAATGTTAACACAGTCTTTAGGTAAAGTTAGTGGTGATGCAGCTTTGGTGAACTCATTTTCTGGGACCAGACATTGACCATTTTGTCCAAAATCCACATATTGAGTCCACATATACAAAGTTGCAAGTCAGTGTTCTGCCAAGTTAATTGAGTGGAGCTGCTGGTATTTGCCGACAGACTCCTCTGAAACCAGCCCATAGACTTTTGCAGCTGCAGTATATTAAGCTTAGTCCCATATATTTTAAGAAAAAGAAAAAAAAAAGGTTGATCATCCAACATCAGATGCTGTTATGAATTTGGTTATTTAACTTTCTTATTATATTATTTTATATTATTATTGTAGATGTTCATAGTCAGAAAAGTAGCAACTTTGCTTTAAGGAATATGGACAAGTTAGGAGAAACTTCTTTTTTATGGTGCTTAGGATTGTTGTTTTTCTAAAGCTACGTACACACGTCAGATTTTTATCGCCCGATAATCGGCATCGGCCAATTATCGGGCGAAAATCTGCCGTGTGTACAGTCGGTGTCGTCCATCGTCCGGACGACCGACCTGCCGGATCCACTGACGATGGACGACAACCGATCCTAATGAAAGGGAAGGGGAGAGCGCGCAGCAGGGTGCCGCTCCGTCGCTCTCCCCCTCCCCTCTCCATAGAGCATGAACGGTGCTGTATGTACAGCACCGTTCATGCATCGTGCACTCCCTTGTCGTTGGAAAGGATCGTGAAGGATCCTTTCCAACGACAAAAATTGCAAGTGTGTACGCAGCTTTATTCAGATGGGTTTGTCTCCAACTATGGAGCCAATATTGCATTAACTCACACATAACAAAGAATGCTTTACCTAGAAAATACAATGCATTTTTTCATGTGATAACATATGTTTTTTTTTACTAGAAATAGGTCAGTATGTGTTAGCAAGATTTACTGCAGTATGAATAAGCATTTTTGTTTTTTAGTACACAGTGCCCGGGCAACTTTATTTATTCTGATTTCAATTCTTCTGTGGCATAAATTGATTGTAGTCAAAGCATAGCACTTCTTGTAAGTCATCTGAAGGTATGGAACAAAGAAAGTTTTGGGCAATTTCCAGGTGCTAGATATATCTGCAGATATGTGGGGTGATTTATGATGCCAGTTGTTATGGGGTTGCAGTTTGTCAGTTTGTACTTGCCATTGCACTTAGAGGAGAAGTAAAACACAAAAAAGGTTTAACATGAAAAAAAATTATACTATTCCTTGGTTAGGGTGTAAAATGTCTGTTTTGTATATCTGATGGATAACGGGAGAACCTTTGAAATAACTTTCAAAGAGGTCTTCAGGGACCCCTGTTATAATTACGATAGCCATAGCTCAATATTAACATTGTGGTCAACAGGCATGTAGTGGGGCAGGCACACCGTGCCTTTACTTTTTTTGGAGAATGAGGCGTTTACAGAACAATGATGCACATGCGCGCTCGCCATGGATAGTACCGTGCCCCCTCTTCTGTTTTTTACGACCACACCCCTGGTGGTCAGTAGGAGGAATGTCTCCTTAGGTCACAGATAGCTAAAATGATACTTGGTGTCAGTTTATATGCTAAAAAAAAAAAGAACTAAAAAATAAAAAAAATAATATTGGTAAAAAAAAAGATATATAACACAAAAACAGGTATACACTATATCTGCAAGGAAGCCCTACCCAGACGCAAAACAGAGCCAAGAAATATAGTGCAATAGCCTAAAGAAAATGTCTGTGGTGTTGACAGTCTCAACAGCTTAATAACTAGCAGTACAGGATAGGGTCAGCAATGCATGAGTAATCTTACGCACACCTGGTAAGCAGAACCCATTTCACCCAAGCAGATGGAAGACAATACAGCTATTTATATGGTGCTCTCCACATAGCTAGAGGGCCTGCATTTTTTAATAGACTGTCATGAACTTTCTCTCAACAGTTAACGGGTTATATGTATCACTCAAAATAATATTTTTAATTAAAACTTAGCTTTCATTTTTTTGAACTAATATATAAAAATATATTGTAAAATATTGTAAATAAAATATTAAATAAATAAATAAATAAATAATAAAAAATAGTACCTTTCATTTTAAAAGTATTTTTAGATACATGGTTGTATATATCTATTTTGCATACTCTGATTTTTATTAGAATCACATTGAAATTGATTTTGTTTTGTGAATAGGGAACTGTGCATATTCACGTATTTGTTATCATACTGTTTATCACAGAACGCATGCTGCTGTTTTTTAGTGTTTACATTATTAGAGGGGAAATATATAGAGTGCAGAAAGTGCATTTAGTACATATATAAATATATATATATATATATATATATATAATATATATATATATATATATATATATATATATAAATAAATATAAATATATATATATATATATATATATATAAATATATCTTACTAGATAATAAAAAGATCTGCCGTACTGGGCCACCTGCAAAGTATTTTTTCCTCTTACAACTTCCATACTCCTACAAAGATACAAACATAACTTTCCCCAATAATATTTCTATTGTTACAACCAAGTGCTTATGTAAAAACAAACACTTCCTCTTTTAGGCAGAAGATAAAAAGTCTGGTTGGGTGACCTCCTTTTTTAACATAAGGGAAATGAGTGGGCAACCTTGATTATTGTCCAGCTGTTGTTTTGTTCACGGCATCCTGTGCAGAAATGAAACAATCTCAAACTTTTTTTTCCGTTATATAATAGAAAGAAGGGGGTATATTTAGGAGCATTTCCTAAATAACACAGATGCAGATGACATCATGGAATGAAACTTTAGTCCAAACAGCACCCATGTTGTCTAAAGTTGACAAAAGTATGGCCATAATGCTTTATAGAGGCAGTTTAAAAAAGGCCAAGAAGTTCATAAAGCCCTTTTAACTGCTCAATGGACTCCATAAATCACCATTCTTTTCTGCTTATGTGGATTAATTAAAATTTTGATGATAATGTTTATATTTATATACACTATAGTAGTGTTTATATTTATAACACTATAGTGAATGGATGCAGATGTGCTCTGTTTATTTACTCTATTAGCATCCAGCAAAGGAGATATTAAATGTATCTGTATATATGTGTGTGTGCATGCAAGTACCGCTGTCTCCAAATATTCAGGTTTAAGGTGGTGCAGGTAAAATAAATTATAGGGAGTGCTGTGGACTAGTATGTTACATACACTGAACAAATGCACTCAATAGGTTACATTCAACTTAACCCTGCACTCTGTATGTTACATACATCTGGCCCCTTAACCCAATATGTATGTGCATGTGACCCCTGCATTTAGTATGTTACATACACCTGATCCCTGAATAAAGTACATTACATACACCTAACCCTTGCATTTAGTACATTTCATATACCTGACCCTTACACTCAGTATGATATGTACACTTGACAATGCATGTGGTACACCTGTTCCCTAAACTCTTTAAATCAGGGGTGCCCAACAGGTGGATCGCAAAGGCAACATGAGTAGATTGCGGAGCCCTGCCTTGCAAAATAAACTCTACTGCGCACAGAAGTTATTAAGTCCAAGTTTTTATTGTTGATGGATCATTTTGATTCGGTCATTTGAAAAGTAGCTCGCAAGCCAAGAAAGTGTGGGCACCTGTGCTTTAAATTATAACCCTGACCTCTGCACTGTGTACATTTTATACCTCTGACCCCTGCACAATATCTTATATACTCATGACCCTATGGACTACACACTCTTGACCTTAGAACAAATTAGCCTGGGTTTTTTTTAACCATACCACGTTAAACTACTTCCAATGCAATTTGGCAAACACAACATTTGCAATTATTGCTCCTTTCAGGATACACCAGTTCTTTCACAATCCAAGGGAAATCACTGGTTTCTAGCTTAAGTTCTCTCATATATCAAGAGAGACCTGGAGCTGACGAGGAGAGGAGTGAAGCGGAGGGCCGGCATGACCAGGGGGTAGGGGGATCAGGCAGGTGAAGGGTTAAGGGGGGGGAAGAGGGGGATAGAGGGTGATAGGGAGAGGATTGGAAGATTTGAGGTAAGGGGGTAGAGAAAGAAAAGGGTTAAAAGGTAAAGAAACAGAAAGTAGGGCAGCAGTTAGGTGAGATAAATGCCCTTTGACAAAATAGTTGAGGTATGGTGGTTACTGTGGTTGGACTGTGAGGGGGTGATGTCCTTGGGGGGATCTTGGGGGTGATTCATATCAGTGGGGAGTTCCATATCAGGTGTAGCATCTCCAAGTTTATGGTAATGTGTGACTTTAAGGGAAAGTGGAGGAGGCTATGAGTAAAGTGGGTTCTGAAGCTGATATGGGAATTTAAGGCTGGGAACAAAAATTTAAATGGGGGCACAGACCTCATAAGGTTATATGGAGTGGGCAGTGCCTTCAAGGATCTGCAACCTGGAGGAGAGTAATGGTACTGTTTTATGTTAGGGAGTAAAACATTTGTTTGAAGGGGTATGAATATGGGATATATATATATATATATATATATATAAAAATATATATATATGAATATGTTTTCTTTGTATGGCATTATCTTAAGGTTTTTTTGTTATTGAACAGTCTTCTGGCTATGTTCCAAAAATATGTGTTGTATGTATTATTATTTTAGGTGGGGGCAAGGGGAAAGGCACAGGTGTAGTGGTAGAGGGGATCAAGGGTGAGCCTGAGGACATCCTAGGTACCTGAGTCATAGCGAAAAATCTGTGATTTTAGGTAAGTTTAACATTAACATTTAACATAACTCTTTTTTGGTTCTAAAAAAAGTCAACACCAACTGATTCATACGGCCTTATTTATGACAACTACAGAGATAATAGTCCAATTTTGTTTGATTTTTTTTTATTATTAGCCAACTCCTTTTATATTAACAAGGCATGGCAGCACAATTTTTAGAATCTGCAAAACCTTATTTTCCACAATGTCAACTTTTATCCATGTGATCTGCCTAAACTCTTTGTATATTACGTGTGATCTTCCTTTTAACATGTCAAGTCAAGCCAAAGAAAAAAAATTATAAAGCAGAAGTGTCAGCATATAAGGCTGATCCAATGTAATCGCCACCTTTTAAATGATCTTGCTACAACTTGCAAATTCCTTTGACTATAAGTGTTACTTAGCAGTAACTGAGGTTTGCGTTCAGCCTTAGAATTAAACACTTTATAGAGATGTATTTGGATGATAGAGATTCAAAACTGCACTAACAGCCATTTGAAAAGACAAGATTTGTAGCAAGCAAAACAAAATAGCTGATGGCACATTTCCTCTGTTCTCACCTGCTCCCTTTCTCACACATGAAGAAATTTAACTGGATTAGCATTTCAACATAATACCACGCTGCTGTTCATGAGTGGAAATAACTTGACATATTTATGATGATTCAGCAAGTATGTCTTCATCCTTTAGTGCTCACAAATGTGGGCAATATATAAGAAGTGTATATATACCTATTAGGAAAATTCATATAGTACAAAGTGCCAAGGAAAGTGTTTGCTCTTTAAATACCTCCCAATTGTGCTTGATTCGGAGTTATCATCCATTACTTGGACTTTTTTCCCATTCTTCACTTTTTGTCTCTTCTCTCCGGAGAATATATATTCTTCTTTATTACTGACTGGAATACCAAGTAACTGGTGAACTGCACTATAAACATTTTTGTTCTGGGGCTTAGATACACTTTAACTACTGAGAATTTTTCTTCTGGCTAAAGACAAACATACAGAAAAATAGGAAAAGGGGCAATATTTGTTTCTAGCATGGTAAACTGTTTAAATACTGATGAAAAATGAGCTGATTGTATGTGTTCAAACTGCAAGTGGAAGCACTGCCCAATCAGCTGCATATGATTTCCTGTAAAATCAAATGTAGGGACTGTTCAATTGGCTAAGAGCATTGCTGAAACTGAGTGCAAGTTACTGTGAAGGCTTAGAAGGTTGTTTCTCTTGCTTGTTCTAATGCCAGGAATAATAGAATTCCATCAGCGATCCAAACTCCGCAATGTTTTGCTTAGAACCTTAAACTTATTTTTATGAAATCGTCAGGCGACCTCCTAGGTCTGGCACAAAAATAGTACACATGAGACCAGTTCACACATTCAACCTTTCACACTAAACTGTCCCCTTAAAATCACAAATACAAACAACAATATTCCCAACAGAATGAAAAAAAACTAATTTTTCATGAAAACTTTTGACTCCGCTTGTCAACTTCAACAATGGAAACAGTGTTGAAACATTTTCTAAGACGCTTTGAAGTTTGCAACTAATGGTTATCCAAGATAAACTACTTTATTTAGAATTTCCAACCACATCTGGGTTACATTGATTGTGCTATGATGCATGTGCAAGGACACGTAAAAGTTTTATCTCAGCAGATGAAAAACAAATGGCACACATCTACAAACATCCTTGTAACAAGGTGGGTATTAGCACTGACAATGTTAAGGAGGTCAGGAAAGGACATAATTTAGTGTCAGTTCACAAAAAAAAAAGTTCCAGACTAGGAATTTGCATTACGATTGGTAAATATAACTAGTTTACAATTTACTTTTTTTATTCCAAGAGATACTACCACCAGAAAAATACTTACCGTATTTTTTGCCGTATAAGACGCACTTTTTCTTCCCCAAAACTGGGGGGAAAAAGTTAGTGCGTCCTATACGACAAATGTGTTAAAAAAAATAATTAAAATATTATACTCACCCGATACCCGATCCTGCGTGTGTCTCTGCAGCAGCGTGTCTCTCTTCTGCCAGCATCGTGTTCTCTCCTGTCTGTAAAGCAAAGCGAAAGAAGCCGGCACAGCGCCACCTGCTGTTCCCTGTCCTAACTGCCGTACAGTGGAAAAAAAGCACAGAGTGATTAGAAGGGGAATTTGAATGACCGAGTGATCAGAAGGGGAGTTTGAATGACACAGAGTGATCAGAAAGGGAATTTGAAAGGTACAGAGTGATCAGAAAGGGAATTTGAATGGCACATGAGTGATCAGAAGGGGAATAATCTTTCAGAATCTTTTTTTCTAGATTTTCCTCCTTTAAAATTGGGTGCGTCTTATATTCCGGAGCGTCTTATACGGCGAAAAATACGGTACTCCCTTCTTTCCTACATGATTCTTAGTACAGGAAATCACTCTTGCATTTTTGAAGCAGAAGCTTCAATAAGATTTAATAGAAATAAAGAATGGACACCTTAGTCATCTAATCAATAATTTTGATGAAACGATTGGGATAAAATTGTCTTACGCTCTTTCTCCTACCAGACATCATTCTCTTCCAAGCAAATCTACCAGCCTTGCATTGTTTACCCACCAACCCGAGCATCAGACAGTGGGAAAAAGGCCAGCAGCTGTTGGAGCAAGGAGTGAGGTTTACCCCCATTCTATCTTGCCCTGGTAAGAAAGCGCTATTACCCTTGAAGTGGGCAGGAGTTCACTTATAACAAAAATTCCAAATGACTGATGAGGTTTGTAAGCTAGATTATTTATATTATTATTACACAATATTTATATAACGCCATCATATTATGCAGCGCTGTACAAAGTCCATAGTCATGTCACTCAAAGGGGCTTACAATCTTATGTCCCTACCTCAGTCATATGTCTAACCTAACTGCATGTTTTTTGGGATGTGAGAGGATCCTGGAGTACTCAGAGGAAACCTACGCAGACACCTGCAAACACTATGCAGGTAGTGTCCTGGCTGAGATTCGAACCTGGGACCCAGCGCTGCAAAGGCCAGAGTGAGCACCCCTGAGCCACCATGCTGCCCCATAGCTATAGTTAACAAATTAGTCATGTACTGCATTAAAGACTGGCTGTACTGGCAAATCAGAAAGTAGCCCCACACAACTAATTCTGCCTGTACTTTCCAAAGGTTGTCTAAAAAGAGCTATTTTTAAAATACAATCTAACACTTTGAAAAATCTCCTTGCTTTTTGAATATGTCTCTCAATTTGTCAATTTCTTTGATCATTCTCAATCAAACCTATATAGCAAAAATCAAACTGGTTTCTGTAATACTTGTAATCACTTATACTTGCAGACCAAATAAACAAGTTAAGTTTTACCCCCAGCTCCCCAACACAACCAATATTTTTCCTGGTTAACAAGATATCAAGTTTTAACTGATGTCAGTGTCCCTATTGGGGAGATTAACTCTTCTATTTATACTGGTGACCACTGTCACTGCAAAAATGAGTGTGTGTTTGTTGAGCTGTCCCCAGAACTAGAGGTGTGGAGGAATCATCCAATGTGGACATTTTTTGGATTACTGTGTAGGGAGAAATTTCGACAATGGCACACAGCAAAGAAAAATAACCTTGCAGGCATTTTAACTATTCCCTACTATTTCCTAAACTACAAAAATAATGGTTATACATTTACTTTAGGTAAAAATGCCTCCACATAAACTCAAGAAACCATGGTATTTCCTTTACTACTATTAAACACAATAACTGCTTATGATTCCTAAGATGAAAAGAAAGTCAGCTTGTACATTCCAAATAAACCCTTGATGCATTCTTGAGCCAAGGTTCTTTAAGCATCCAGGGGTAATAATTTATATTTTCACTAACCATGCAACACTTTTTAATTAGTTAGGACTGTGACTCAGGTATGTAAATGAATCAAAAAGGTCAATTAATTAGTACTAATAATGAAAGGATTTTGTTAAAAAAAACCCTGATGATGGCTCAAGTGTCATCAGGGTTTCCCTTTTCTCAGCCATTCAGCACTAGAGGTATATGGGGACAAGTAACCCCATTAGTCTAGTGCTGAATGGCTAGGATACCAGAGTTTCAAAGTAACCTCAGTTAAGTGCAATCTACACTTATTCATTATCAGCCATTCCCCGTGGGGGCCGTATAACCGAGGTTCTACTGTATATAGGTATATATGGCAGAGTATATAGATATAGGCACTGGGCAAAGTAGAGAAGAAGTTCAGACTGCAATATTCATTTAAAATTTTGAAAATGAAAACATAAATATAGTTTATTGGCTGGTAAAAGTACTGAAAACAACCTCCACTGACAGTGGTCTAAAAAATGTGCAGATGTCTCCCTAATAATAATGATCAGGAGAAATCTAACAGACTTCATCAAGTTGCTATGTTTCGTGGATACTCTTGCAGTTTTGACCACAATGTACACATGCAGAAGAATAAAAAAAGATCAGTCTGCTTGGATGAATATTTTTCAATAAACTGTAAAATATTCATATGCATTAGTAATAACCTTCAACTGAAGGAGGTGCCCATAATCATTTCTAAGAGATTGCATAAAAGGCTTGTTGATTCCCAATACTGCTTGTGATTATGGGACCATGTTTGGCCACTGACAGCAGTTGGTCCCAACTAACAATCATATTGAAAGAGACAGTGACAAAACAGTTACATAATATATATATAATTATATATATTGTCTTTTTTGCTAATAAAAGCATGGCCAGGTTATTAATTAAAACAGTGAACCAAATCAGTCTTATATGTCCCTAAAAACTCATGTAGTTAGGAAAGAAAAATGTTCATTATGGTTTTTCCAAGTGTGTTTGTTAAACTAAGATGTATGTTCATATACTAAAATATGATAAAAGAAAAGTAATATATGCTGTGTATTGCAATATTGTCAATGTTATTTTTTTGTGATCTTTAATAAAGTTTATTTTGGAAAAATGACTATACTTGACTGTAACTTGTTAAAATTGCCCCCTTTCAATATTATAATTGTTATTTCTAACGTTATCTTACATATGATATGTTCATAACTTTGTTGATTTATTGTTATGTTTTTTTTTATTTGTTATTTTTTTTTCACCTTTTTTAACTGTTTTTATACTTTACAATTACGTTTCACCATTTGCAATATTGGGTGTTGTTTTGTTTTTGTTATTTTCAGTATTTGATGGGGTTTCAATATTTTTAGAATATTTGAAAATAAAAAGAATTTAAAAATAGACTGAGAATTTAGCATTCAGTGACCACTAATAAACATAAATTATATATAATATTACAAAATCTTTTTTACAAAATACATTCAAAAGGATAGTTTTAGAACTCTAACCATACAGTATATGCATAACATTCACCAGAAGATGACTTTAAAAGCCTTCAATGGTTCAGGTTGGAAAGTTACTCAGTCATGGGGGGTAAATCATTCAACACTTATACAATGAGTTCTGAGACTACAACTCAACATTTTCCATATACAAAGCTACCCATGACATCCTTACATTTGGATAATTCTTTTCTATATGCTGTGTGTACAACTTTGAAGATCAACTTATGGCATTCACTTTATAATGTATACACTGGCATTGCTTGTCTTACGGAATTGCAGGCAAGACATTAGAAGGAATGGCAGAGGGAATTTAGTAGGGTACCACATCATTATTTCATCAGAACTACAAAGCATAGTTTATTCACTGCTTATAGAGACCTGTGTTGATGTATAACAGAAATATATTGTTTAATTTACTGTGGTATAAACCCAGAATTTCTGAATTGGCTGGTCGCTTGTTGTTGATATTTCAAGCATGACTAACAAGCTGAAAATGTGCCTGAAACCAGAGGCAACTATACACCTTACAAGATATTAGAAACAATCTTCCAACCCTGAGATTTCAGTCTAATGAGGTTTACTAACGCAATCAAATACACCTTTGAGAACAGCACAGCTCATTCCTACAGTTCATGTAAAGATAAACTCATCAGACAGAATTTTATTTTCCTAGCAAAGCCTTTAGTAAACATGTCTAACACATTTAAAGTCAGGAACAGTTTATCAAACATTTGCTGCTGATTAGTTAGGGATTACTGAGGACATGGCTAAGCCTGAAGCTGGTTGACAGAATGGAGACATAACCACTGGTATAAACAAAAGGAGAATTGAGCAAAGACCACCAATTCTACACTCATGTTACACTGAATGTAATTTTAGCCATTAGTTTCACATTCAGTTCTGTGCCTCCGGAAGCTGTCCTACATTCCCACATGTATTTAAATCAGACCTTGAACTACTTATTCCCATTTGTTTTAACACTCTTTAGGCTAACCTGTGTGTGAAAAAAAAAACCTAGCTAACTAGTCACCAAGACGACTATCAATTCTAAAAGAATTTAATATGTGCATTCTTAAACACAAAGACAAATAAAGGGTACAGCTGTGCTTTTTTAATGACTCAACAGAACAGTACTTTAGATACCTAATTAATTTCATGATTTAGGTCCCAGGTGTTAATTGTAAAAATGGGCTGGATATGGAATGGTTATGGAATTGCAAACAAACCTAGTTCAAAAAAATACGATCAGAATTAATTAATTTAAAGTAGACCTAAAGCTGAAGACAACCTATTTATTTAAAGTAAAAATATTCTTTTTTTTTTTTTAAAGCAACACCCATTTCGATTGCTGATGGGTGCTCAGAGCCTCCAGGGATACCTACGTAATGCATCCTGGGAGGCTCCTGGCTACTACCGAAATTGAGCATGTGCAGAAGGGGCATTTTCCTACACTAAGGGGAAAAAGATGCCAATCTCATGCATTTCTCCTTTACAGCATGCTACATCAGGTGCGAGATCGGGAAATTCTTTTGCTTTTGTGTAGGGGCACCAAGAAGCACCTTGAGTGCCCTTCCACCTTTAATTATCTGGTCCGTTTCTAAGGCACAATCCTGAAAGCGTCACATGCTACTGATTTTATTAACAGCACAATCTTTACAGTTTCCCGGAATGTTGAAATGGCACCCTTAAGAACCACCTGAATTTCTCTGGTACATTACATTTTGTAAAAATGCCCTGTAATTCACACTGAAATATTAGAGCAATATGCTGCATTAACATTTTTTCCTTTGCAGCCATTGTACAAACCGGTTGAGAAAGAAATAAAAATGCTGACTATGGATGAGTGCATGCAAAAATTTCCTTGAAGTCTTGATGGTTCTGCGAAATTTCGGCGAAAGTTTGGGAAACCATCAGAAATCACTATAGGAGGCTTACCACAGCTGAATTAATAAATACAGCCGCAATAATCCTCCTGTAAGTGAGCGATCCCCGGGAACTACAGGTCAGAATGAGGACAGTGCCCGAGGATGTCTCATTTAGAGGAGGATTCTCACGGCTCCATTCATAAATATCTTGAATAGAGGTACTCTATCCAAGAACACATACAACTAGTAAAGGGCTTGCAGGTCCCAAAAATGTGGTCTTGCCGGCCGAATTTACAAAGGTCTTTCTTGCCTACATGTTTGGTAAGCGAGAACGTCCCATTTCGCTGCAAGACCGAATTTAAAAAATTTGCTCGCTCATCCCTAATGCTGACCACTATTAAAATGTGAAATTCTGAGTCAATCACCTGGAACATGTATGCAGACCATGAAAGTCAGAGAAAATCCATAAACCTTTATCCATGAAATTGTCATTGTCAAAGTTCACTGGTTATGTTTTTTGGTTTTACCACTTTTTTGGTTCTACCACCAAACCAATAATACCCCACATTTTGGAGATACTCTGACTCACATTCTAGCCATGGCAACTTGGTCTTGTAAAAGTGATTGAGAAACTCCTGCCTGGCCATTTTTCCCCACTTTCAACACATCATCTTTAAGAAGGTGTTCACTTGCTGGCTATATATACCATCTTATGTAACAAGTGCTATTAAAAGAAGATAATCAATGGTATTCACTTCACCTGTCAGTGGTGGTAATGTTTCAAGTGATCAGTAAAAAATATATTGTACATGATGGCTCCGTAAAGGATTTTTTATAAAGTTCTATATTTTACTTATAACTAAGCAGGCCTAGGTCCCTTCTAATAAATGTAGCTATATAATAATAATATAATACACTTATTAAAATGGATTTGAAGTGTAAAAAACCTACGTGCAGAACTTTGGGTTAAACGTGTACCTAGAACTGTTCAAAGCTCTGCTCTGGGAGACAGGATGTCTGCTGCTAAAAAAATACAATATAAAATATTCCAGGATGATTTCACAACCATTTGCCGTAAATCAAAAAACACCTAGTTTAAATTTTACTTTGAATGAACAACTAACAGATTCAGGACTATAAACAATGACTGCTGGTTTTATTTTTGTCATCAAAGTCTAATGTCCAATGTCAAACTACTGTATACCATGTTTTTCTTAAAATGCATGCAAAAATCAAATTGAATATAAATTGCAGATAAGCAGGTTTTTTGAAGCTTTTCTTTCCTGTATTTTCTTTAATAGTATAATAATCAGACCAAAAGGAAGCAAGAGAAGTGAAATGTTAGAATTTACATACAATTTATTATTAAAATGGTTTCCAATAAACCGCTACAGCAGTCTAATAGCCAATGCTCTACAGCGGGATTGGCAAAGTAGGGCCACACTACCAGTAGGAAAATCTGACAACATCTGCAGGCAGTATAGGTTTCTATTGCTTTGCGGTCATGTTTACATTTGGTTCTCTGAGGAATAGTTTAGTGGTACAATGGAGTAATTCATTACACAGGAGAAAAGGGTAAAATGGGAGGTTCAGAGGGTTGAACAACAGTGCCCCCTGTGACTGAATCAACAAAAGAAAACTTAGTTGTTGAACATATGTAATAATTTCAGTAAAATATATCAAGTCTGTTGACCCATTGGGCCTGATTCATTAACCTCCCTATCAGCTCATTTCTTTTCTGTTTTATATGTCTATAAGCGGTACATTGCTTTTCATAAAACATTTTTTTTTTTAATTTTTTTTAAATTAAAAAAAAAATTACATAATATACTCATACTATTATACATACTGTAAAATAAATGTTCTTGAAAACAATGTACTGCTTTTACACATATAAATCCAATGTATTGCATTCAATACAGTTATTTTGTATTGAATGCAATACAAATGGATTTTGAAATTCCCGCCCCGCCCTGCTGGCAATGTACACACACACCAACGTCGCCGGGAATTCCCCCGGTGACTCATCGGGTGCAGAAGCTGGCCGGAGGAAGAAGAAAGAACACAGAGATCGCGGCGATGGACGGCGCGGGACGTCGGCAGATGAGGTAAGTGCTGTATTTACTTACCTTCCCAAAGGTTTACCTACCCCGAGTGTGACTCGGGTTACCGCTTTCAGCAACTTTTTTCTACCCCACACTCGGGGTTACTGCTAGGGAAATTAAAGCTCTTCAAGGCTGGAGAGGTTACAGCAGGGGTGCCCAAACTTTTTTGGCTTGCGAGCTGCTTTTAAAATGACCAAGTCAAAATGATCTACCAATAATAAAAACCTAATATCTCCTGTGCACTGTAGAGTTTATTTTGAAAGGCAGGGCTCCGCAATCTACTCGCTTTGCCTTTGCGATCTACCAGTAGATCACGATTCACCTGTTGGGCACCCTTGGGTTACAGTTTCATCAGTGAAGCTGGGTGATCCAGCAAACCTGGACTGGATTTCTTCAAAGTAATTTGCTATTTGCTAGCAAATATTTTCAGTCCTGGACCAGATCCAATCCAGGTTTGCTGGATCACCCAGCTTCACTAACGAAAGTGTATGCACTCCAGCCTTGAAGAGCTAAATCAGGTTCATTAAAACCAATCATAAGTCATGTTTATTAATCTGACTTCAGAAACCTGAAATGTAATTGGTTGATGTTGGTGAATGACAGCCTTACAGAATACTTTGAAAGTACAGTTATATTGTTTCCCTTTTCTGACCTAACCCATCCTCCCCTACATAGAATCGTACCTACAAGATCCCGATGTTTACTGGCAGCCACGTCTACACCCCTTTGTTTCCATTTAGCAGCTCCTGTGCAATAAAGTCCCATAGACTTTAATGGAGTGGGTAAACGAGAGAGAGAAACAGGATAACTGTATTTTGGAAGTACAGTTATCCATTAAGCTTTATCTTTGCTTAGTTTTTTTCCTCTACTTTTTAGAAAACAATGCATTGCACAAATGTAGGCCATTCATTTTCTTAAGTGTATTGATGATCGTTATACATAAGCTGGCAATTTTCAAACAGCCTACAGAGCACACAAAATTCCATTTTATTCTTCCTGAATAAAGACCTCTTTGTGAACGTATGATAAAGGTTCTGCAGGCATCAGATACATGCTTCCATCTAATGATGTGAAACCGGTTATTTACTTTCCTGGCTCCAATATTAATATTTTACTATTTTTCACATACTTTCCCTCCTGTGTAATGCAGCAACAAGAAACCACACTACATTTTCTCAATGAGCCCCAGTCATATTTACAGCCTGTACCTGTAAAAGCAGGTTAATAATTTCATGTTTATTTTTAGAAGCCAGACAGTGTGGTTTAGCAAAACAATTAGGCAATGGTTTTAATACATACGTCTGCAATGCAGGCATAGAACTTTAATCACTTTTAATAATATTCACAAGTAATGATTTATCCACCCGACATACGGTGTGTTTGTATTATCATTCTCCAGACAACACAAACTATCTATGAGACCTAAGTTCTGGTGCAAAAAAATGCATGCTCAGGGTTCCCAGTAATCTCCAAGGCCACATTGATGGTGAGATTCAGATTCCCAGGTGGCAAGCACCTGAAAAGGCTGGCCATGCTCCTTCAAAATGAACAAACACTTGAGTGGATTTGATGGGTGGTTGTCAGGCTATAATCAGCAGTGCTATTCACGCTCCATGGGCAGCCGCAGGCAAGACGCTATCTCATTCTTTCATCATACCTCCTGTAACAATAAGGGTCACCTAGCCAGCACAAGCAATAGAGTTATAGGCAACAGAGTGAAGGACCAGGCCACACTTTTTAATTAGATTAATTTAGCATTGGCACCATTTATGGCTCATAATAGTATCAGAAGCCAAGAGCAGAATACATGGCTCCTGATTGTCCTTCGGTTTGAGGACCTGTCCCTCTTTCAAACCAAATCCCTCTGTTCCATGTTGTTCCTCAACTGTCTTTTGTTTTGATTTGATGTAGAAACCTAAAAAAGTGTATTATTTAGCCATCAAAGGTGTTATACTGCACTAACCTTTCATACAACTATAATTTACTGCATTTGTTGTTTTGAAAGGTCAGTATGATGAAAAAAATATCCCAGATCCTTTGGCTTACTGTGAACCAATGAGGCTGTCCATCACAGTGATGGCAAGTAATGAAGTGCAGGAAGCAGAAAGGGACAGGGTTCGCCTCTCCAATATTCTGGATGATGGAGGAAAGCCAAAGGTTTGGGGCTCCCTGGGAATTTATTGAAAAGGTTAGCCTGTCGTGCAGGTTCCTGAGAAGTTTGTTATTTCATTATTATTTTTTTATTTATTATCAGCTTTGAACATTTTTTGATTAATGTTTTAAATAACTACTCAGAGTAAATAATACATTTAAATAAGCTACTGGAAAAAATAGAATGCTCTTATTTAAGACATGTTAATAAATAAGGCCATATGTGAGAATAATAGGTGCAGTCTTGATGGATGGAGTGTCTAGGTTCCTTGAAAGCTTGGAAAGGAACATCTCTATTGTGATGCTGGGGAAGGATGTAGCTAGTTACATCAATATATGTTCTATTGTATGTTTTCCTTTTCATAAAGGAAGCAGTTTTAAGTGGCAGTAACTTGAAGCTTTAACTGGACACCAATAACATACACAAACTGTCTATGTTCCTGGTTTGTGGATTTCTTGGGTATCACTCATTTGTCCAAAGATATATAACTAACTTGTTCTTAGATCAAGTACTGCTTCACATATTACTCAATTGTTGCATATAACTTGAAGTCAATGAAGATGTCAAATTATTTTGGTTCTATGTTTATTAAAGCAGTAGTAAGTTATGCTAACAAAGTTCAGGACATTTTGTTTTTTGAACACTGAGCTGGGCATGCACAGGCTTGGCACAGGCTCCTACCAAGGGGAAGTAGTTCCCGTGTACTGGAATAGGAGCTATGTCATCCCCACAGCCCTTGATGTCAGCTTCTCGCACTCCCCTAGATAGCAGAAGGTTAGCAGTAAGGGGTTGCATACAATGTTTTGACACGGGGAATAAAACATGGTGAACCGGGTGCTCCTTCACGGTCTAGTTAGAAGGCTGGATGGGGGGAGCGGGTTGAGGACATCACTCTGACTATGCTATGGGGGCTGTTTAAAAAAATACAAACCTTTTTTCAGATAAACAGCCATACATGTATTGTATTTGAGTATTTAATAAAAGTATATTAATCCTTTACAGGTTAATCAAACACACATCAATTTTAAATCAACAGAAAATAACTGCAAACTTTAACACATGTGGCTATTGTTTAAAATATTATTTTCATTCCACAAGATACAAGTATCAGCAAGTTAGTGCCAAAATGCTTAGAGCAGCTCTAACCAATAATTTCTTTTTGGTGTTGTTGTTGGAAAAAATTGGGGAACGTTTAGTGCCTTTTATTGTTGTTTATATAACCATTGGTGAAATTTTGACTCATTTCCTGTGAGGTCAAAGGCATATAAAGTACAGAAAACAGGGGTACAAACAGTGATAAAATATTTTTAGGAATAGAGTGAGGAATCATTTAGGGTTTAATTGCTATCTGTATCTCTGCTGGAGACGAATGCTGTCCTATTTCTGAAAATGCTGTTTTCCTAAATATAATCCTGACTATCTGGCCTCAAGACTATGAGTCACTGAACTAATACCAGTAAAGGAAAGTGAAAGAAAAGGTAATAGTTCTCATTTGAATATTTCTGGATTAGCATGACAACAAGGTAAGGCAACATATTTGCGGAATGAGAAATCGGATAGGGCAGCCTTCATAATTAACTAGGACAATGTTTTCTTTTAAAAATGTATACAAATGTAGTTTAATTCAGTTTCCAAGGCAAATATAGTTAATTTTAAACTTAAGCTGTGTACACACTTCCAATTTTTATCGCTGGAAATGAACGACGAACGAACGACGAACGACCGATTGGCCAAAAATCGTTCGTAAAAAAAGTAACCAACGACGCCGACGAACGAGGATAGTCGTTGGAAATGAACGACCGGACCGGCGGATCGGATTGGACGACGATCATTGACCATCTATCGTGTGTACGGTCGTTCAGTGATCGTCCATGGTCTGAGCATGCGCGGTGAACGAACGTTCGCTCACTTCCTGTGGTGCACGTCACTTCCTGTATCGTTCAAACGATCACATCTATCGTGTGTACAATATCTTTGAACGATCGTGTCGTTATCTGTAGGTACAGGATCGGTGCCATACGATCGTTCGCAGATATCGTGCAGGATCGTTCGTCGTTCGTTTACCAACGATAAAAATTGGAAGTGTGTACGTAGCTTAACCCTTTCACTTACCAACATATGACAATATTTTAGCACTAAAGATATTACTCGGTATGAACTACAAAGAAACAAAGACATGCAGCTTTTATTTTAAATGATAAGTATCTTACAGAAGTTAAGGTCAAAACTATAACATGTCTGGAGTCAGTATAAAAGTTTACTTTCTTTTTTTCTGTCCTTAAAACAATACATGAAAAGTATTGTTAAGAAATGTTTTTTTAAGCTAATTAGTACAATAGTTTCTTCCTAAGGGACTTTTAAACATGTGAAGTTATTTTGGGTGAAGGAAATTAGATAAAGAATAGTCCAACTACTTAGGGCAAAGCAGCAGCTTGTTCTTTAACTATAACAATATATACAGAATATAACTTTTTTTTTCCTTCTAGCAGTTGAACAGTGAGGCACTTATAACATTTAAATATTTGCATTGTGTTAAAAAGCAACAAAAAAAGGTTTAAAACAAGCCATCACTGACATCTGTAGATGCAGGTATTGTAAAGGAAATCATCCTCTAAGTTCATAACAAAGGCACTCCGCTGGGTTCTTGATGGCTCCCTATTAGCTTTAACTTCCTCTGTTCTCTATCCCAACAGTGGCTTTCTAGGTATACAACCAACTGTTCTACTGGGTGGCCAAGGGAGATCGATATTATACTATTATAGGGGGTGTTTGATGTCCTGAACAGGAAGTGGGCTGATTGATCACATAAATTCATGCTCAATCAGAGATGGGTATGTTAGGCTGTTCCATTTCACAATGCATGTCTGGTCGCTCCTTGAAAGAATAACTGTACAAAAATGAGTACAAGTGCAAATATATATATTTTCTTGTTTTAGATATTTTAGATAACGCTAGTAGTACTGTAAGACCTGTTGACCTGTTTGTCGAGGGAAAATCCATAAAAATCCATAATTTAGGGTAGTTGCCATAAAAGAAGTAGAGGGTAAATATTCCAATGGGAAACATGTTGTATTGATAAATGTCTAAGAGAACATTTACCTAACTTTATCTACAGATAGTATTTACAGTTTCTGCTCCAGAACGAAATTAAAGAAGAGCTCTACAATGGGACACATGGCAAAAAAACATTTTCACTTTTCAATACTTTTCATCATTCATCATCATCATTTTTCATTACTCTTTTCAAAATGAAAAAAGTAAGTTTTTACCTTAGCTATACTTACAAATTCTCTATTTCAGAAATAAAATGACCAAAAATATGTTTTCCATTCACAGAAGCAAATGCATCACCTGTTGCCTGAAACTACCTGACTTAACAAAAAGAAGCTGCTGGAAGAATCTTCCGAATCCAGGAATTTCCGGTTCCCTGTTGCAGAGGACCAGGAAGATCAACACTTCCAGAAGTCTTAGAGGACACCTCAGGCAGTTGTTTCTTATTATTCCAGTAGCAATGGCCTGGTCAGCGAAATAGGTGAGAATGAATTTAGGAACTTTAAGGCAAACATTACAATAATAACTTAAAATAATAAAATAACAATTTCTTTATTCATATATTATATGTGTCAGTATGTTATTATAAGGAATATTTGAAGCCCAAATAAACCTAAACTTGAGCCAAGGCAAATACTAATATCAATTAGAATTCCAAGTGAATAGAACCAGTGTATATATATAAAATTGGTGGAAAAATACCTGTGTTTATGGGACAAATGTGTTTGCAGACTCCATGCGGACTGTTTCCTGCCAAGGTTTAGCCAGTGCTATGTCTGTCAATGATGTGATCAGGTGACCATATAACCCTAAATTAGGAAGTACAACAGATGTCCAACTACAACCTCTCAGCTTTTCTGCAATACTATAAAAACCATGTATTTTCATGAGGAAGGGCAGCCACAGGAAGTAGATGGTGAGTAATTATTGACCTCAATCTGTTAGCAGGAAACTAAAAGGCATGAGAGGTCATGGCTGTCAGAATGGCTGTACAACTACATGCAGACACAGTTACACAATAGGTTCTTAGTTTTGTAAAGGTTAGGCTAGGTACACGTGTGCCAATGGTTCTCGTCCGATAATCGGCTCAGGGCTGATATCAGACGAGAATCTTGCTTGTGTAGAGCGCTCGTCATCCATTGTTCCAACGACCATCCTGGCGGATCCACAGACGATGGACGATCGTAATGGAAGTGAAGGTGGAAGGAGCAAAGAGAGGTAGGCTCCATCGTTCTCCCCCTCCCCTCTCTATAAAGCAGAATGGTGCTGTATGTACAACACTTGTTCATGCATCGTGCACTCATAGTGAAGGATCCTTTCCAACGTCAATAATTTCACGTGTGTACATAGCCTTAGTTCCAAAGGTAATACATATCATTTTGATTAATCAACATAATTGTTTGGAAAATTTGCCCAATTCAATTTTGGGTTTAGTTTGGATTTATTGGATGAGTGGTAAGGAAAACCTGTCATAACAGAACCATGGAGTTGGTCATTTATGACCCTTATTTCTGAAAATTTTGTTGACTCTTAGTCAAGTTCACCCTAATTTTCAACTGAATCATTATAAGGGATTTCATTTATTTTAAAGCAGACTTATAGTTTAAATATTACAAAAAAATGCAAGCAAGTAGGTTGGTTATTGCATATGCAACAGACAACTTCTCCTCTGAAATATACCGTATTTATCTGCCGGTTCGCAATTTTTTCGTGAATGTGACATCTGCCAGGATTGAATTAACTTCCACATGTATGTGTAGGAGTTACCACATTCCAGCCTGACCAATCAAGATGGCCAATGATTGGAACCCAGAAGAGGACCAGGTGAGGACGTTGGCACCCAAAGCAAGGAAAGATAAGCCTGCTTAAAAAATTGCAAAAATTGCAGTAATTTTTTTTTTTACTTCTAAAGTTTAGTTCTGCTTTAATTTGGCGTTGCTGTTCTGCATGCGAGTGACTCAGAAAATTCTGCAGCAAAGAGATCAGTAGGAGGCAGCAGCAGCCCCAATGTTCTTTTAAACACAAGTTTACTTTAATACAAATGCTTGTAGAAGAGCACACGCTTTGGTGTATGGGGAGGGCATCATTCAGCAATTACATAGCCAGTTCTCATAGACTGTTCAAACAATATTTGCTTATTTAGCAGTGTGTGTGAAATGTACACAGTCATTAAAGGGTAATTCTGGATAATCCATGTTATTTTCACACAATACAGAAATGCCACAACTACTCTTTTAAAAATACTTTGCACGTTATGTAAAACACATGAAAAAATGAATTATGGCACCAGTGGCTCATCAGTGATTCTTATTTGCTTTCGTTAAACTAGTCTTACTCTTTATAATTACAATTTTAGGACTGCATGAATATATTTGTGCCATAGTAACACTACAGGAAAATGCCAGTTTTACGGCAAAGAACCTCAATGTGTGCTCCTGTTCCTTTTGAATAGATATACAGAACACCACAAAGTACCTTTGTTTTTGTGCACCATAGAACACAGATGTGAACAAACTGTGCTCTTTTTATAATGCAGAGAAAATGGACATTCCCCAAGCATTCTCTGGTGGTGAATCTTTCAGGTCCATA
Source organism: Pyxicephalus adspersus (assembly GCF_032062135.1). Classification (NCBI taxonomy): domain Eukaryota; kingdom Metazoa; phylum Chordata; class Amphibia; order Anura; family Pyxicephalidae; genus Pyxicephalus; species Pyxicephalus adspersus. The sequence continues at coordinate 109,850,708 of NC_092861.1, forward strand.
TGTTTTCGATGGCGGTGATTGATTCTCCGCCAGAGAAGGTTTGGTGAATGTCAGATTACCTGGTTTATAATTAGTCTCCTCTGTGTGCAATGGTGCTCTTTCTTGTTCTTTCTCCTATCAATGGAAACAATATGACAGAAGTCCAATGTCTGTACAGGGCTGAAGTCTTGTACAGTTTTACAGGCTCCATTCCTGTGCTGAAATTGCTTACTTTCAGTGCACACAGTCAACTACTCTTTCTGAGCATCAGAAGCTGCAGCAAGTCAGCTATTATTTGCTGGCTGATAAACATCCAGCATTATCTAGCACTTACTACCACAGCTAAACTGTTCCTGACCCTCCCCTTTCAATCATTGGATTTCAGTTATTTCAATTATGGATGTTCAGCATTACTCGAGGGCATAACCACAACTTCCTGCTTTCAGGAAGGTATGTACAGCACTCTTTTGGCCTCTCCCACCAGCTATTTATAAAGAATTCATAGACACAAAGTAATATTGTCACTGAATCCATGATAAGGTGACTAATGAAAAGTTTTATTTAAAATTTTTAAGGTGTTTATAAGGAAAGGAGAAATCAGGGAAGGCAAAATATGCAAAATATAGGCAGAATAAACTTTTGCTTTACATATTTATAACTTGATTCTGTATCACCTTTGTGGTACTCTCTATTTCCATAATGAAGATTTCCCTTTATTTCCTGGTAACACAAAGCATGAGCTTTGGAGTAATAGACATAGACTTATACGTACTTTACAGTACCTACAGCCTTGACTCTTACGGTGGGGACTCCATGGTGCCACATGGTGCCAAAAGATGCCAACCTTGCTACTAGTGGTGAGTGATGTACACTACATGTTTTATTCTTTATTTGTAGTTTCTTACTAATTCATTTTCAATTTGGTCTTAATCACATCACAATAAAGACTGCCATAAATTGCCTAAATCTGCAAGTGACGCTATGGATCTAGCAATGCAGAAGTTTCGTTTTCAACAAACAAATGTCTAAAGGGCTTGTTAAATCTATCCAAGCAGTCCAGCATGGTGGGCAATCTTTATATAACGTGGTGGAAAAAGTAATATTCCTAGACAATAACTGATCAATCTCGCAGCATACCGATTCATACATACAACAACCATGGGCGGATATCCTTCCATCCATCATTTTTTGACCAGATCAAAAATGTATTACAATGAATTATCAACATTTCTATATATCATCATATGTTAAAACGATCCATTTATGTTGAAACTTGCTGAATTAAAATGAAAAGATGAATGTAAAAATAATTTCTAAGTCAAAAAAAATATTGTCTGCAAAGGGAATTTACCCTTCCCATGGCACCAAATATTTCATACTGGTAAATGCAGGTAGTTAAAAACATCAGATTATTGTTGCCCAGCCTGGCAATGGTTTGCATGTATGGATGTCAACAAACTACATCAGGCACCCCCAAGTGACCAATCTAGGGAAACAGTTTTTAACTATGTTGGATATTTTTGGAGGATCTCCGGATATGTCTGGCTAAACAACCCCCTCCCATCCGCATTGATATAAACATGCTTGCTGGGGTAATTGGGATCTGTAGTGGGTGCATGTATGACTGGTCCTTTATGTCCATTTGGCCAGATTTAAACCTGTGTCAGATTGAAAGTGTCAAACTCAAAGTGACGTCCGCCAATCATGAACTGTAGCAAACCAGATCATGGCTAATCTGTAAATGAAATGACCTCAGCATAAAGACTTATCAAGTAATGTGTACCTCTAGCACACTAAAGCCGCCTTTTACACACAGGAGAAACAGACAATAAACATAAAGTAGTAATCTTCACAATGCAAATGCAATCATTACCTGTCTCCTGTAAGCCTTCAAAAGAGATTTGGATTACATGACTCAGGGTTATAGGAGCCAACAAGATAACAGACTGAAACTAGACCAATTACACTAGATTATCAATACAGGAAGAACACAAACAAAGCACTGGAGAAGTGTATTCCAAAACAGAAGTGTAAAACAACATCACAAACCAAAACAAATATACATGATGTCATATAGAAAGCTTAAATCCTTGTAAATGCAACAGAGTTTACATTAGATCCAATGTACAAGGGTTTTTCTTTTTCACTGCAACTTCATACAGGACATGACCATAAATACATTATAGCAAGTATCCAAAATCATTTTTATAGTAGCTTTGTATTTTATATATAATACAGTTCCTGCCAAAGACTGGATCTTTTATTCCAAGTTTCAATGAACTGAAAGACTGTTCTTTGTTATACAGACAATGAACTCCTAAAAGCATATCAAAATGTATTGTGTTCACTTGGATTTTCCCTCTAAATACAATGAGGATTTCCTGTTAGTAGCAGAGAACACTATAGTATCCAGCTGCAGCAGTGGCTCTATACATAGACTGCAGTGAAGCAAGACACAACCTGTCAGTATAGTGATTCCACTAATCCCCTACATTTAAAATGCTGTACCATTATCTCTTCATCAGCAATAATCACTATCATCCCAAAATCAGTACTAGCTTTCTAAAATCATGAACTCAAACACCTTGTTTTAGGGTTAGGTGTCTATAATGCAAATATGAGTTTACCTTTCTATGTCCAACTCTTTATCCATATAATCCACCCAAGGGATGTCCCAATGAGAAAGGCATAGAAGAATGAAAGAAACTTCTTTGTTCTGGTTGAGATCCCAGTCCAGTAACTTTTAAAATGCACAATCTTCTCCTAGGAGGCTTTTGAAATCTTAATGAAGCAATGTGATCAGGTTCAGGGAGAACATAGCCAGCTTACCATTTCAGCACTGCTGCTTCTCATCCCAACAAGCAAGGAAAGCACTCACTGCCATGTAGCTCTGCTACTGTACTGACTCCTATCCCTCCTCCTGGCCCTACCCTCTGCTGCAGCAGCTGATCCACAGAAAACACTTACCCCTCCTTTTCCTTCCCTTCCACTCCCCAGCCAAAGGGTTGAGGCTGTAGGATAGTCTCTGGAGAGCTGCCAATTCTAAGCAGACTATTTCTCCAGTCCTTGAGAAGTCAGCCACCGGTATTAAGCTTTGTTCCTGCAGAAGAATAATTGTACAACTTACATCTTCATGGCAAGACTTGAATGCAGAAAAAAAGTTTTATTGGTAAAGGAGATTTTGTATGCCTTTTTTGCAAAAAGAAACTTTTCAACTAAGCCTCTTTTTCTGATCATACTTGGGATGATTTACTAAAGGAATAAAGAAAAGTAAAATATCACTTTGCATGGGAATTGTTTCTAGCCTAGTGAAGGAGGTGAAGTTCTGCTGACCCACATAAAACTATACAATCATGTGGAACAATCAAAAAAATCTTCATTGATTAGGTATTTTTTGCTAGGTGTATTTTAACCGTATTCACTAAGTGAAAATTTTCTTGCATGGTCAATATTCACTTTGCTAAGTGAGTGGCTTCTTTAGAAAATGAGCACTGTGGGCAGTGTATGTGCAATGCATTTGTAAGATGCCAAAAATAGCTGGCACCTAGTATCACAATAGTGTTGCGATAATGTAACCCACCCATGCAGGGTGTGGAGGAAGCTGCAAAGTAGATGGCAGCAGTGGTGTGGAAAAGTATGAAGTGGTCCACATTAAAAGGCAAACTTAAAGTCTACCATCATTGCAAGTGCACTGTACATACCTATACATTGGGCCTGATTTATTAAAGCTTTACAAGGCTGGAGAGGATACGCTTTCATCGGTGAAGCTGGGTGAACCAGCAAACCTGGAATGGATCTGGTCCAGGATTGAAGACATTTGCTAACAAATACCAAATTACTTTTGGGAAATCCACTCCAGATTTGCTGGATCACCCAGGTTCACTTATGAAAGTGTATCCTCGCCAGCCTTGTAGGGCTTTAATAAATCAGGCCCATTGCACCATACCTTGTGAACTTTGAAGAGCATTGATCCTGAGTGGCCAAATTGAAATGGGTGTGCCCAGTAAAAATAATAACGGAGATTCACAGGTATGACAGTGACAGTGATATTTACCAATAACAAATGCAACAGTAGAAATCACCAGTAAAAGGTCCTTTAAAGGCAGTGACATTCACCAGCAAGGGGGCCCCTAGTGACAGTGACATTCACTATTATTAGGTACCATAGTGACTGTAATTTTGTCCAGTACAAGGTCCCTTAATGACAATGGCATTCACTGATACCAGATCCCAAAGTTCATTTTCACCTGCTTAGTCTCTGCTGACAGATTGCCATGCTAAGCTCTCCTCTCATTTCATAGCCTCCTGGCCATCCTGTCTGGTGCCCCCTTTATGTTCAGTCTCTGGAAGGCCATATAAAAGGTTCAGAGCTATGTGGTATTTGGATGGCACCTCACAACATTCAAATCTCCCAGCTCTTCTCTCTCCTATGTCAGGGAGTAGCCCTGCTGTCATAGACATGTCCCTCCCTTTGTCCACCAATCCTGGTGTGGAGAGGAGGCGCTGCATCTTCCAGAAATACTTTCAGGGCCTTAAATTGGCAGACACCGCTGGGTGGGGTTGGTGGGTGGAAGTGGAGCTGAAGATTGGGGGAACCTAACCCACTCAGAGTCATCTGGTCAGTCCTAGAGCATTCCAAGATTTTATTATGACCAAAGGCTCTTGGTGCCCCCCCAACCCTAAAGAGGAATTAAACCAAAAAGAAAAAAATCAAACTTACTTTTTATGCCGCAGATCAGTGTATTCGTCCGGAGGTTTCTTCCATTGGGTCCCGCGTCATCTCGGTATTCCTCTCTCTTCTCTCTTCTTCTGTGTTCTTCTTCCTGCGTCACCCAATCTCACACTGCGCAGGGGCTAGATGGGGTGACGTAGATTGGGGAAAATATGAGGATCTCAGTGCGCATGCGTGAGGTTGGCAAATTTTTCCCAATTCATGAAAAGGAGCAGCGAAGAGCCTCCCAGGAGGCATGACGTAGGTATCCCAGGAGGCTCTGCTCATTCTTGATCGATTGTTGTTGATTGATTTTTCCTGTATGAACTATAGAATTTAACATTACAACATCGTCTTACTTTAAAAAAAATATTAAAACTGCATTATAATAATTAATTGCACATAAAAGGTACAGAAGAAACCATTCAACACAATGCCCCAAATAAATATCTATACATAAAATATCTAACTTTAATACTGTTCTGAGTGTGCTGGGAAGGTGTGCAGCATACTGATGGAAAGTGGGAGCAGAGTGAGCAGACAGATGCCCTTTCTTCAGATTTATGTCACTGTTTAATCAGGAGGCTGAAAGCAGAGAGTGAACATCACCGTCTCCCTTCTACAATATATAACTTTATCAGAGAACATGGTGACATCCACCTGGCTGTGCTGCTTGACAGGTCTGTGCAAATCCTGGAACAGAATAAACAGAAATACTTTGACAGACACAGAAGCTCATATATAAATATTTACAATAATGTACACATGTAATGTATGATTAAAATGCTTATTTTTTGTGCAAAACATTATCCTTGTTTATGATTTCAACATATTCACAAGAAAATTAATCATAAACAAATAGCTCTTTTATATGACCTTCTAAAGCATGTGATGACCTAGGTGCCAGTGTATAACGAGCCTAACACAGTTTAATTGTGGACAAATATATGCGGGTCAGCTCTGCAATACACACACATTTCTCCAATGTTTCATCTCTTAAAATGCTGCATGTATGGAAAATACCTGTTTGTCCTGCCAGAAATCTAATGAGCTACTATGTGTAATGAGCTGACAATGCTTTTTATGCTGCACTGAAAGCAAGGCAAGCGCAAGCAGCATTGTCAGCCCCTCCTAAGTTATGCTCTGTTTTACACAAACTACCTCCTTGTCTCCATAATGGTGACAACAAATGGTTGGGATTTTCGTGCAGCAGGGGATAGGACCCTATCCAGAACCACAGATTCCCCCATGATAGTCTCTCTTCTCCAGTCGTGAAGAGCTTTAATAAATCAGACCCAATGCGTGCAGTGTAGTGGTGTGCTTTTGTGTATCTGTGGGTGTGTGTTTTTTTTAAATTGGATATTAAGGTTAAAGCACGTTTTCTATTTTCAATAACCTCCCTGTTGGTATTTCCGAGTGTGGCTCACGGTGAATTTTCCATACCAAAAGCGGTAACCCCGAGCCACACTCGGGAGTTTAAAAGTCCTACCTGGTTCCCACATTCCAGCGGCGCCCGGCATCCTCTTTCCCTGGTGATGTTGGACGGGCATCTGTTCAACCTGGCATGTGAATGTTGGGGACGCAAGGCCGGGGGAAGCAGATGCCAGCCATCTGCTGGCGAGTGTGTTGCTGGAGGTAGGGAACCGTTGGGCTGGTAGGCGGGAAATTTGAAATACCGTATTTTTCGGACCATAAGACGCACTTTTTTTCCCCCAGAAGTGGGGGGAAAAAGTCCCTGCGTCTTATGGTCCAAATGTAGCCTAAACATATGTTTCTTACTTGTCTCTCCTCTGTTCCTCTGTGCCCGGAGCGGTGAGCAGTGAGCACGGGTCTGGACCGCGGCCGCCTCACAGCTTGCCCGGGCCGTCTCTCCACAGTCCATTCCTCTCCCTCTGTGCCCGGAGCGGTGAGCTTGAGCACCGGTATGGACCGCGCCAGGCAGCGCTGCACTAGCCTGCCCAGTCATAGTAAGACCCGCCTCAGCTCCTCCCCAGCTGCTGTCCCGTCCCCCTGTATAGCTCCTCCCCCTCCGCCTTTTACTTACCCTGTTCTCCTGTCCAGCGCGGCCAGAGTGACTGTGACTCCTGTCACTCTTGTATCTTGCTCCCGGCGTCCTCCCACTCTCAGCATGATTGGCTGACAAAGTCATGCTGGGAGCAGGAATGCTGGGGGAATTCTCCCAACATGACTTTGTCAGCCAATCATGCTGAGAGTGTTCCCTGAATAGCGTGCTGAACCTCACTGAAGATCACTCTTCACCAGGATCTTCAGTGAGGTACAGCACACATAGTAAAATCACATATACACAACACAAACACAGTGAAAGCACACACATACACAACACAAACTATTTAATTACTGAAGTCTCTCGTTATTGTGTTTTACAGTAATTTTGTCTTTTGCTGACTTTATTTGTTAATAATGGTTCTAAATGCTGCTGTTTACTTTACAGGGTTTATTACATGTGTTTATGACTGTGCTGTTGGTTTTTAATGCACATAAAATATTTTAGGACACTATTTGTTTCAGAATCTTTTTTTTCTTCATTTCCCTTCTCTAAAAACTGGTGCGTCTTATGGTCCAGTGCGTCTTATGGTCCGAAAAATACGGTACTAAGTATTTTTAAATGTTTTGCTCTTACATTTAAAAATACCTAAGATTCATACCGCCAGGGAGGTAAAATATTTATTCTTTCAGCCCCCTTGGAATAAGTGCATAGCTGGTGGTATGTCCATTTTATGGAGACCCCTAATGTCTCTTCTGTGTGCTGTAGATGGAAAACATGGACAGAAGTTCATTGATCTTCATATTCCCTGTTATTTAGTGCCATATTGATATTGGAGGAGAAATTGCTCAGGACTGATATAATAATAATGGGGGCTGCCATTTCCAGCCTACTTTTTAGCTGCAGGTAAAACAGATACAATGTTGCCTTTTTAATTGTATGTATTTAGGTAACACCACATTAAAAAAGGCTGCAATTGCCAAGACCACTGATCTACATGATCCCAAATTGGTCCAGATTGGTGATTGAGAAAGTACTAAAGACATAAAAATGGATTCACTGAAGAAATATCAGCTGCAAAGTGAATTATTTCCTTGTAAGACATAAATCACTTATCTTATCTTATACTAAAAGAGATGAAACTCTGGTAATTTCAACTGTCCAACCATCTGCAAGGAAAAACGCTTTTTATTTAATTTTCCTTGCATGCAATTGGGTAATCAATGCTGAGTTTTTTTCATTCTCGAAACTAAGGCAGCTTATTCCTTTTAAGTTCATAAAAAGTCAACAGCCATAATTAATTTAGCAAATCAACCCGAGTTTGATAGCCCATAGCCAAAGTTCTTTTTTTGCTATACGCTGAAATACAGTTACTCTGGGCTACTGTACACTGCCATATTAAATGTTTATTACACATACATCAATTCACATTATAGAAGCACTCACATGTGGTGCTGCAAATAGCAGTGGTGGGTCGGGTGTGGGCTTTGTTAAAGAATGTCAGCAATGCAAAAATTTATGGGACATGCAAACTTGCAGTGCACGTGGTGGTCCTTATTTTGATCCCCATCCAAGCAGACATCCAAGTGCCAGCCCTTAATGGTAAGGGAACAGAAGAATAATTAAACAGAGGAATAAGGAAACAAAATGATAAGGAGGGCTAAATGATAAGGGGACAGAAGGTTTGGCTACTAAATGATAAGGGGACAGAATGGTAAGGGGGCTAAATGATAAGGGGACACAAGGGTTTGGCTACTAAATGATAAGGGGACAGAAGGGTAAGGGGGTTAAATGATAAGGGGACAGAAGGGTAAGGGGGCTAAATGATAAGGGGACAGGTGACGGGAACAGAAGAGTTTGCCTACTAAATGATCGGGTAACACATGAATAAAGGTGCTAAATGATAGGGTAACATAAGGGTAAAGCTACGTACACACTTCCAATTATTATCGTTGGAAAACGAACGACGAACGTTCCTGCACGATATATATGAACGATCGTATAGCACCGATCCTGCACATAGAGGTAACGACACGATCGTTCGTAGATATTGTACACACAATAGATACGATCGTTTAAGCGATAGAGGAACTATGTGCACGACAGGAAAGTGAACGGACGTTCGTTCATCACGCATGCTCAGACCATGGACGATCAACGAACGACCGTACACACGAACGATGTTCAACGATCGTCGTCCAATCCGATCCACCGGTCCGGTCGTTCGTTTCCAACAATTTTCCTCGTTCGTCGACGTCGTTGGTTACTTTTTTACCAACGATTTTTTGCCCAATCGATCGTTCGTCGTTCGATTGGAACGATAAAAATTGGAAGTGTGTACGCACCTTAAGGGTAATAGGTAATAGGTGAACAGTTCTCTATAAATAGCAATGAGCCTACCATGAGCAGAATCTGGGAATTTAGAAGCCTTGTGCATCACACAGAATGCCAGGAGATATTAGGAGTGGTTAAATGCAGCCAAACACTTTCTTTCATTCACCTCCTAATTTTTCTAAATATATGTTCAGAGTCAACACTCTGTAAGCTGTTTGTACCATTCTGCTCTACATATTTTAAAGTTTCATTAAAGGCTGAATTCACAAAGTATTACACATGCCTAAATCCTTTATTGCTTTTAGCCATGTGACTGTAACTATTAAATCCTTTTGAAAATGACTATCACACTATTTCAAAATAGGTATCCTTATCCTAGTGTAAAGCTTTGGGAAATGAGCTATATGCACACTGTGGCATTTTCTAAAGGGCTCATTCACATCTATGTGTTGCAGAAACAAACCCATGCATGCAGCTGCATGGTAATGTACATTGATACTACATAGCGTTCCTCAAGTGCTTTTTAGCACTTTCTCAGGTGTAATGTGCCGCACTGGTTGTGATTCAGTGTGCTCCCAGGGTAGGCTCAGCATATCCAAAATAATGGGCTGCCTTAACACAGCATCCCTATGATCCCCATCTGAGCGAGTGGAAACACACATACATGTGAATAGGTACAGTACATGCAGATGTGAATGGGCCTCATGTCCTAGCAAAAGCTAAACTTAAAAAAGGCAAATTGTTCAGTTCAAGCACGTTCAAGGCAAAGCAATTATGTTGGAAGTATTACCTCTGGGTTTTTTTTCATTCAAAATCCCATCATGTGGCTGTGGTACCTTTTAGTCTTACAATCGCTCACCACCTGTCTCCTCTTCCCATGGTTACTGCCTCTATATTTGCTGGGAAATGTAGTCTGGCATCTTTTATTCTTACATGACCACATATATTTGGCTCAGGCACAAAGGGATGTTCTGTGGTCCTGGACAGACTAAGTGCCATCCACAAAGCAAATCATTACAAATGAAAAAAGTTGTTAGGCAATCTTACAAACTTTTACTAGTTTGAAATATTTGTACTAGCAGAGGGTGTTTGAAGCATGCGTAGATAATTTACTGGGTGGCCTTTACTGGTGTTATTATGTTGACAAGCACCGTGACATCATCAGCTAAGCAGATAATACCTCCATCTTATATGACAACAAGTGTCATTAGCATATTTTAGGAAGTAAATGAAAGCAAATGTGTAGCCCATCCTACGTAATTTACTGAAATGAAGCGGCATCGGGTGGCTGACACAAGAAATTATGTTCCACAATCTTTAGAAAATGGTAATGTAATGTCGCTCAGGTTAACTATGACACCATAGGGCTCTATTCATGACACTTTAATGGTAACAGAGTGCATTATATGATTTCCTCCTGATGGATGTGCGAGGTAAACATTATGGTATTTGATTCTTTGACTGATCACATGACCGGTCCATGACTAATCACATGACCGGTCACATGACTAGTCACATGATTTGTCACGACAGTTCAGCTGACCAGTCACATGACTAATCAATCACCTGACCAGTCACATGAGACAGGTCACATATAATCATATAATTCACCAGCAGTGAAGGTAAAGGCTTTCCCTCTTACTTCAGGCCCTACATTCCTAACTTCCTTGTCAAATACTGAAAGCTGTAACTTCTAATGATCCTCCTCTTATCTCTAAGATATCACTGGGACACTGCTTACTAGATAGTTAGATGTGGACTACTGTCTACTGACGTTGTACCTCCAATGGCTCCCCCTCCTTATGTGCTGATCTCCCCAGGCTCTGCTGTTGGTAGGGATGTTACTAGGTTACCACTCATTGTGTATCTCATCTGCCCCCCTCTCATACACTGATCTCCCCAGGCTCCGCTGTTGGTAGGGTTGTTGCTAGGTTACCATCTCCTACGTCGGCCTAGAGCAGCCAAATTATCTTCACTTAACCACGAATATGAATTAGAAATAATTATATTGCAAGTCCCCTTATCTAAGTACTGGTAGGCTGCAAAATATTAAATGTTTTTCCATTGGTTTAACACTGTGGGTAACACTTTTTTTGGGCACAATATCAGACTTAAAATGCTAAGTACAAGATAAGTGTTAAGGTTTTTTTATACATGATATGCACCAGTGCTAAATAGTAGAAGTGTGTGTTTTGTTTAGTGTTATGCTGTAGTGGATGTTAGCCAACAGTGGCCCCTTGTGCAGAACTGACTTGGGGCTCCTTCGGTGATCTGACTATGGGGGCCCCATGTGGCTGTGGTGGGTATAGAGCACTTTGCACCTCCCTTTGTCAGCCCCTGCTGTGTGACAGGTGTCTCCCAACTGCTTTCTTGTCTTATTACCCTTTCACATGTCACATTCTGAAGGCATGGGCCACCATTGCAGTCAGTGTACAGCAAGGATGTGTATTGAGTTCATGAATGAATATCTATGGACATAAAATGAAGACAAAGGAGATCAGCAGCATGAAAGATGCATACAAGGATGAGAAATGGTAAAACCAGTATTTTGGGGCAGTGCAGTGGCTTCACCCTGTTTCAGCAATAAACCCCAGGTTTGAATCCCCACAATGACAGTATTTTCATAGGAGTTGTATATTGTCCCCATGTTTACACTTGTTTCCTTCCACATCCCAAAAACAATCCAGTAGGACTTCACTGAAATTGGTCCTAGATAGCATTGGACTGTAGAGATTGCTATACCACAGGACTACAAACTCAGCAAAGTACTGCACAATATGTCTGTGTCAATACAAAACACAAAAAAAAAATCAAAACTTTATGGAACAAAAACATAGTTTATGTCATCCAGTTAGGGTTTATATCTACTTTATTCCTTTACAATAAAATGCATCACCTATGACATGGGGTTCGGGTTTATTTTTGTATGTTCTGTAGCAGTTCATTTTAGGAGTTGGTTGGCCTATTTAGATGTAATATTTGTGTTCAATAGAATTAAGGAGATTATGTTTTATATTCATAATAGCAACCTATTGTTTGGTTGGTAATCTTTATTTTATTGTACCCCCCACATGATATGGGATTAGTGGTTCTTTTGTAGACCAAAAAAGACTTTGTAATTTATACAGAATTGGGGATTCAGCTAATTACAGGATGGTAAGAGCAGTCCTGGCCACTTGACCTAGATACAGTAGCAGCTGCCCCATATTCTTGCCCTGTAGGTACACCCTATATCCCCATATTTCTATTTAGGTTCTTAAAGCCCAGATAAATTCTAAAAATATTATTTCAGATAAAGCTGTATACAAATTTTGATTTTTAAACATCTTTATCCCATCTTCTTTAAAAGCGAAAAAATTTCTCTGGTCCATGTTGCAGCTTTCAAAGAAGGGCCAATGCAAAGAGCAACAATCTCTCTGCAATGGTTTAACAATGCTCCAGTAGGTCAGAGCTAGTATGTCGTTTTTATATATATTGAGCTATATGCCGAGTAACAAGGTAGAAGAGTGGCAGCTAGGATTAGGGGTTAGCCACAATGAAGGTGCCAAGACAGAGATGCCATAGCCAGGAAGGAGAGGTCAACCAAGGTGAAATGGTAACCCCTTTTCTGACTTCATGGCTGCACTGTGTGATCTGTTTAACACCTTTTCGAGGCCTGTGCAGTGGAGAAAGTACCATTAGAAACAAGCCACCGGAAGGGAGCTTGCAGAGATCAATAGCAATTTACCATGTGGAAAAGAATGGGCACCCTCCACTTCCCCGTACACACATATGCCTACTGCCAATGCAGCTGGCCCTCCACCACCTTCAGAAGAAGGTGTGTTGGATTGATGACTTTGCCTTTCTCAACTTGATCCCTATGCTTTAATTTGGACTGTATTTCTGCTACTGCTTTTTAAGTTTGTTGCAGGATCTGAAAATGTTTATGGTAAGGGCATTTATCCAACCTCAACCATGTAAGCAATATTTATTTTTTTTTTAAATCACACAAAAAATCTAGATCAAGTTTGCGTTAGGAAAGCACATACACAGACTCTGGGGTGTTGAAGGTGGGGGGGCTGCACATTTAGATCTAGTTTAAGGTGTAGTCATTTATTGAATGATGCATAACTTTTCAGGATAACTTTGCTTCCACTTTTGCAATGATTCTGCTCACTAAAGAAATACATTGTAGTCACCATTACACAATTTTCAAAATTCACCAACTTTAGGCAACACTTATTTCTTATGTGTCTCAGGTAGAAGCTGGATTAGTGATAAATAGTTTAAAAAGCAAAGACTAGTCATTAAACAATAGAAAAACAACTTCTCTCAATGGTATGGCTTTGAACTTAAATTACTTTCTTAACATTTTACGTGTTATTCATTTCTACTGCACATTAAAATGTCACTTTGTAAACAAAACCATCTTCAAATGCACCTTTATACAGCTAGCTTTACACTGTAAGAAGCATCCATTGATGACACTACTAGCTATAACTGCACCCATACATTGCCACCTCCATCTAACAGCTAAGCTACTTTTCTTTTACTTTCTATGAGCCCTCTAAAGTAAACAAACAGCAGGTGCTGTATACCATTTGAAACCACTGAAAATCTGACTTTAGTGTTTTATTTGTGATTTTTATAAATTAATTCCCACTGTACTGTGCTCTAGGGTCAGCAAGGAATTGCTTTTTTCAGCAATTTTACTGCTTGTTAAAAATATGTAAATACTTTACAGTCTATAAACTCTATAGCAAGGTGCATTTTGATGTTGGCTATTTTGCTAGCATTTTCACTTTGAGGTAGAAGGTACATTATTGGGGCCATCCATCATCTAAAATGACAGGAATCAAGCATACACCTAGTTAATTACAGACACACCTGTGATTATGGTGAAACAAAGGATTAATGTAGAGTGTTTGTGTGGAAGAAAGGAAATCCTTTAAGAAAAATATGACCCAAAAATAATGCTTGCTTAATAGAATTTAAAAATTGTGTCAATCTTCTGACATAATTTTGTTTGAGGGGGAAAAATGTTAAATTAATGGCTTTTCTAAAACAATATATGTGGTTCACTGAAGTTCTATACCAAGTCATTGCCTGGAGAGCTATTTCTGTGGATGATTTAGGTTTATGTCTACGTGTTAATCAAATCCAATAGTAGTTGCAATTAGGGTTTGTTTCTATATGGCAATATCAAAACAGGGAGTAACAGACTCAAGTCATATTACATTTCTTTATGTACATTATTATTATTATTATTGATAAAAAACGTTATTTATAACATATTAGGAAGCACTGCACATTAAAGCGTGTCTAAACTCAGAATTTTCACTTTAAATAAAAGGGTGGACAACCCTTGCAACATCCTTTTTTTATAAAAAAAAAAAAGGTGCAGCACCACCCCCTTAATTATCGACGGCCTAGGCGATCAAGAATGAATGGGATCACGCATTCCGGAAGGCTCTTGGCTACTCCTTCTGTGCATGTCCGTTCATTAAAAGGGAAAAAAGTTTTTTTTCCCAATCTACCTGACGATCTTGCTCCTGCATCATGTGACACAGGAAGAAGGAAGGAGAAGTTGGCGGCGCCTTGCGCTCCCTCTGCGCCAGCCCGAAGACGGACACCGGGACGATGTGAGACCTGTTGGAAGAAACCTCCCGACAGATCAGCTTCTCTGAGGTATTAAAGGTAAGTGTGATTTTTTTTGTATTGGGTAGTTTTGGATTTACCTCCACTTTAAATAGAGGTTGCAAATGACAGACAGATACAGGAGGAGCAGAGGACTAAGAATTTCCATTGAGACACATGTTGACAAAATCAAATCGTTTAAATTATTTACCACTGAGCTAGGGGCTGACCTTAATAAATATGAATGCAGTAAATTTATTTACCTTCCTGGAGTTTTTTTTATATTTTTACATTGAGGAGTTAAAGAAAACATACAAAAGAAATTGCAGATGCAGATTATGATGACAAGACAACAGAGGTCAAAAAGGTAATCCAACATACAATGCACCTAAGCACACTGTAACACAGAGGCTTTAACAGGCAAGGGCGCTAATGACAGGGTCTCATTAAATGGTGCCCAATCACATTGCATCACCTGGCCCTATTGGATTGGAAGAAACATACTGAATAATAAATCCCCTGCGGCCACAGGGAATTCAAATTATACATGCCCTGCCCCGTGGCAAGGCAGCCAGCTGCCTTGCTCCCTGGGGGGTACAAGAGGCGCGCATAGTAGCAGTACCCCTGAGCTGTGCCATGCTGTGCACGCCCACAGAAATGCTAAGGGCGCATGCAGCACTGTGCATGTCTGCAGGGATGCTGGGGATCCCGGGACATCTGCAGGGACTACTGTTCGGCCGGGACGGATCCCTCCACCAGAGAGAGGAGTACTGCTGCGAGCAGAGCAGCGGCGGCACCGGCCACGCTGCCTGTTGCAGGGGTCTCCTCTACGCTGCCCGCGATCCCCTGGGGTCACTGAGGACGACCTGGGATCACTGGCGGGGCAAGTACCTTACAATCCTCTTTTGGTGACCTCACAGGAAGGCATTACACTCCTTTCCTTGTAAAAGAATAAATCAACATCAAGTAATCTGTAACCTTCCCAGGGCACCCCTTGGGTGTTCAATATTAGAATACTAAACACTTGTTTAAGGGCATTTATTATAATATCTTTGATTGATCTGCAGACATATGAAATATTCATGTTTCAGTTCAACATGAAATAAAAAAAATTGTAAAGGTTACCATCAGTGAAAATGACATACCAAAAATATACAGAAATATAATCTGGAAATTTTAAATTCAGAACTCAACTATTCCTTTAACAGTCAAGTATGGCACCCTTATTTTTAAGACTTAAGAACTTGCATACACTTTAATACACAACCAACTTTAAAATAAATTGGGTAATGGTATTATCAATACTAAAAAAGAATTTAATGTAATTCAAAAGTTCTGTCTTAAGAAATAAGAAGCAATTTACACATCTATACCTAACAAAATGAATGGTATATATTGAATGAATGAGTTACATTATTATTTCAATAGCTTAAATACACATTTTAAATTATCTGGGCTGTTAAATTTGACAGTCAAAAAAAACTATCACTTCGGGTAGATTTTTTCAAGGTTTAATGTATGCATTTACTTACATGCTACTGAACGTGACTTCCAAAAACAGAAGTGAATTATAACTAAGGTGACCTTCAGAAAGGATCTGTATAGTATTCTAGCAACTGGCAGGAAAAATATGCTGAGTAAACTGCAGAAGAGTTTTGCTCAGTAGAAAATGAAGAAGGCGAGGGATCAGACACTGTGATTTAAGGAATACTGAATAGACAGCAAGATTCTATTGAAGGTCAAATGATGGTACATACTGCTGTGCACTTTTTCTACCTTGGCTGCCATGTTCACTGTTTTACTGAAACACTTAATATTGATCTAGATGACATGCAGTATTATGGTACATCACACTACAGACTGCATCAGCAGTATATAAATGCACTGTGTGCCACACAGTAGGATGATAAAACTATATTATTCAGTAGTAAAATGAGCACAATTTCAGACTGAGCAATTTAAAAAAATGCTTGGCACAATGCACAAAAACAACTTTGTGGCTAATATATAAATTTATGATTTTTCTGGACTTTATTCTCTTTCCATGTTGTGAGTAGGGATAGAGGAAGTGTAAGGTTAAAGTGAATTTGGGAGGCATTTTGTCTCCTAGGCAAAAGAATGAAGTGATTTTGCCAAAGTGTATATTTTAATTAAAAAATTGATTTCACCATTTGCCCCCAGGACATCTGTGCTCAAGGGGTGGTGTTTGGCAAAGAACTTAAAGAGGACTAGGAGCCCACAGATACTGCAGTACCAGGATTTCAGCAGAGACAAGTCTAGAATACAAAGCCAGGTCATTCACAGGTAATCAGTCAACCAGGTGAGGTATTTAAAGGCAAGACAAAAGCAGAGTCGGGGTCACAGCCAAAAGGTCAGTCCAGTCACAAACAGGCAAAATAAGCAACAACAAATCTTACAAATTCACACTTCTGCTCAGCTTAACACTACAACCAGTGACTGCATACAGAAAGTCTATAAAACCGTAGCAACCCATTGAAGTGCAGGATACAGCCAGAAACTAATCAGCTCCTAAAATCCCCTTCAGCTGTGAATGTTTGCTGGGGATGCCGAGAAGGTACATCTCAGGCTGCAAGGCTAAAGGGAAGCGGGAGATGCTCCTATTTCTTTGTTCTTCTTGCTGCTGCAAGTGTGGGAATAATAAGGAAGAGACACTGCAGTGGTGCACAGCACGGGGTCACGACCTGATAAACATCTCCTAACAATTGCATAAATTAAAAATAAAGGATTTAAAAAAAAAGTTCACTCTGGTTGATGTCTAAGTAAAGACATATTACAAAGCATTATATGTTTGCAGTTGCATTATGTCCTAGTTATAGCTAGTTATCTATTAAAATTGTGAGTCACAGGGAGTGCACAGAACGGCTCATTCACAATTTACAAGACATGACTTGACCCTCTTTCTTTACCAGGTCAGTGCTTTATCAGGTCAGTGCATAACATTAGGAATTTTCACTACCCTGAAGAGGACTACTTTGCAATGATAAAATAGGGCAGCTTAGCTTAGATGCATTTGTAAGGGTTTATATGGTACAGGGCATTGTATATTGTACAAAATTTGCTATTTTTCTTGCTTTCATGGATCCAAACACAAGAGGCAATATACTTACTTTTCCAGCTGTCTGTTTGTTTGTATGTAAGTGTAGTGGCAGCATATCAACAAACAGGCTACTGGAAAGGTAAGTATATGTCTTCAATTACATTATTATTATTATTATTATTATTATTAATAATATTATTATTAATAAACAGGATTTATAAAGCGCCTACATATTACACAACACTGAGTAATAATATACATGGTGACCATTTGCTGACAGGGTAACTAAAAATGGTTGCTGAGTGTTTTACAAAAGAGCCTGACCTAAAGCATATTTACAGCTCAATTTTTAAAATGAGAGGGATGGGGTTGGAAGGTTGGAGAACCCCCAGTTAGTTTTGTGCTTATTTTGTTTTTGTCTCATTTGGGAATTATAAAGACAAAGCAGGAACTGAGAGGAAAGCCATTCTTGCACATTTGTCACTGCAACATCACACTGGCAGATCTCCTTTCTATGCCTCTTCTGGTGACAAATCCAAATTTAATTTTTTTCTTATTTTCATTCCTGTTGACTATAATCACCACTGCACATACAGAGGGAAAATATCACAGAGTCTTCAGAGACAACAATAAAACCCTGACAATGTTTATAACCCTTTTCCACTTTGTTTGAAACTAATAAAAGGCTTGCACTGTGTATTATTCTGTAGCAATCAGTAAATAAATGTTTACATAGGCTACTGTACTGTTTTAGGTTTAGTGACGCTAAAGAAAATAGGAACATGTTTTATATTAAGCTAATAAATGGTAATCTGACAACAACAGACTGCAAGGCATTTGCTGCTAGGAATGTCAATGGTACATATATGTGTCACCTAGGTTTCTCACATATACATGTTTAGGGGCTGCAGGGTTTATGTTATTTGAGAAAGGATGGGGAAAAGGTTTTGGCTGGACAGCGGTTAAGGGGAGCCTGGGGCCTCTGGGCTTCCCTGGTCATATGTTAAAGGATATGTCTTTTTGAATTTAAAAGTGCCTTTCATCCTGATAAAATAAAATCTATGAAAATACACAATTTACAATTATTCCTATTCATTGTAAATAGCTGGAAGTTCCCTTGTATCTTCCTTGAACCTAGAAAGAAGAAACCAGTTAAATTATCACTCTTATTTGCACACCACTGAGGAGTACCTATGACTTTTTTAGGTGAACAATTCATATTGAGATTCAAATGTGTAAAGGCAATTGTCATCGTAATTAAGAGGATGATTGACAAGTAGAATCTAGCTTAACCTGTTGCCCCCTGTTTAAAATGACTGTCAATATTAAGATTTGGCCTCATGACCCATGCTGGTCAAGGGTCACTGACTACAAGCGGGGAGGAAAACCTTAGCGACCATAGAGAGTAGTTTGAGTTATTCATCTAGTTGTAAAGCTAAATGCTTGTCCGATTATATTGCCTTGATGTCTTTTGAAATCTAGTGAAAGTCGTCCTTTTCTAAAACAATTTCTTTTTATTTTTTAATATAATTAGAAAAGCATTTTTCCTTAAGTGTTTTTGTCATTAACAAAAGCATAAAAAAACAATGAATGTGCTCTATGGAAAAGGACAAAAACGTGTCAAATGTACAAGAGTGGTGCAGATAAGTAAAAAAATACTGGAGAAATTAAAATAAGAACAAAATCGAAATCATTGCAAATACCACCTTAATTTATGGAAACAAAAAATGAAAGAAAAATTGTGATAGGTGGCCGCAACAACATAATCGTTTTCTGTTCTCAAGTTTAATGTCTCAATATAGAAGTTTTGTTCTTTATTCACTGAATTTAGGTTATAATTGATAAATATTTTAAATAAAACATTTTTTTGTATATTATTAAGCTTATGTGCTGATCAGACCTATATGTGGTAATGACTAGGGGACTTTGAAGTAACATGTCTAGCGATTCATATAGTTCATTTTGGTTCATCTATTCTGCACATTTTTAACATGATGAAACCAACATGCATATATATCTGAATAAAGAAAGATCTATACCTATATTTTGCCTACAAACTTTTTGCATAGGTTTAAACGTAACAAAAGAAAAGATAAAGCACTCTTTATTATGAATAGATTTGTATTTGTTCTTAAGTTTTTCTTTGAACCTCAAACTTATCCTTTTATGTCTGATATGTTAGTGGAAGATATATAGTCATAGCTTACACACATATTGAAAACATTAATGATGAACACTTTAAAGAAATGTAAAGGTTTTCAATTGAGATCAAGATTATATCAACTTTATTTCAATTCGTTCCAGCAAAAAAAGAAAATCCGTTCTATTACATGTTTGATGGATTCCAAAGGAGATAATTACTGAAACAAATCCTTTACAGCTGTCTAATTTTGTCAGATAAAGGCCACACTTAATAGTCCCATAAGTAGGATAACAATTACGATTGGAAAATAGACCCCTTTTTAACTACACAGATGTGTTTGCATTCTAAAGGAATTGCAATAGCTTTAAAGCTAAACTCCAGCTACACCTTAATAAACTCCATAGTTGGTACCCAGGGAACCCAGCTATATGCTGGAGATGTGTATAGGAGATGATGTTACTTATTTGGTTTGAATGCCTCTTGATAAATTTGTTCAGGAGGCAAGTAATCCAAATTATTTTTCATAATGGGATAATATATACCCCACTCTCTGCAAGCTTGTTTATTGAACATAAGGAATTGATCTTTAAAATATAAAGCTTCTCTAATATTACATCTTTTACATTATGCATGCTTTATGATTTCCCTTTACT
This sequence comes from Pyxicephalus adspersus, assembly GCF_032062135.1. Classification (NCBI taxonomy): domain Eukaryota; kingdom Metazoa; phylum Chordata; class Amphibia; order Anura; family Pyxicephalidae; genus Pyxicephalus; species Pyxicephalus adspersus. The sequence goes on from NC_092861.1 coordinate 109,871,207, forward strand.
GCAAAACTTTGCATGTGCCTTAGTTTTGAGGTGGCTGAATAAAGTGCAGGAAACATACCTTATGAAAAAAGACAAGGCTATTTCTTCTTCTAAACTCTTATAGATTTAGTCTATATGGGTAATGTTTAAATTTTCTGATACCTAAAAAACACTAATTAGTCAATTTTAGGTAGTCTGTATAACTACACATAAAAAATAGAAGATATATTCTCTAATCTCTACCTCCCCCCCACCCCTCCTTTTTATTTATTTTTCATTAATGTTTTATTGTACTTATACTGTGTTACTGTTAAGTATGAGTTGCCTCTAACCAAGTTTTTTTTAAGTTCTTAGTAACATGATAATTTATAGCATGTCAAATGTATTTGTGATGCAAAAGAAACACCAAATGATGGAAAGAACATAAATATCATTTAGAAGTATGGAACATATATGACATGGAGTGAAGTGGTCATATGTGATCAATCAGTCTAGTGTCCCTTATAGCAGTAAAGTGACACACATATTGTAGGTGTCAGTGGTGTAGTCTACCAATATATTGATGTCTGTGATAAAGTGCTGAGAGGATTATATTGCTATTGGAGATGCTTCTACATTACCTTGGTTGCCAGTATTCTCTGTGACCATTGTGAAGTGTCCAGTGTTACTCTGCAAATGTTGGACCTGACCAGCATCCCTGTTGGGTCAGGGAATCTAAAATTCAGATCATCAGCATAAATCATACAAATAGAATTTTCAGTAGGAAATCAGAAGTCCCGATATTTCTTTTCTGTGTCTTTAAAAGTACTGTTATATATAACACTGGTAAAGTATAGTACAACTTTACTTACAGCTGTCATAATAATCATCAGTTCCATGGGTGAGTATAAGCCTTACTTAGGAATCAGCCATTGATGCATGGAAATATTAAAATCCTAAAAATAAATCCCAAAATTGTTCAGTTTACACTGCAAAAGTGCTTATGTCAAATAAATGCCACAGGAAACAAGAAGAGAATCTGTTATAGAAGGTTGCTCAGCCACCCAGTATAGATAGGAGATGGAAATTGCGAAATGACCTGGTGCAGACAATATGCATCCATTAACTTCTTTTGAAAGCTTAATGGTGGACATTAATAATGGAATGTGAGGTCCCATATTTTAGGCAATCCAAAACATACAACATCAGCAAACATTTTTCTTCATTCTGTAATAACAGACTTGGTTTACTGATGTATGAAACAGAAGGAGATAAAACAAAAAATATGTTGCAGAACTCTAACACAAGCATAATGTTGCCTTGTCTTTCTTACACAATTCTAGCCATACCAAGCTTCTGCCCCAGATATCTTTATACCACACATCTGTTCCATAAATTTCTCCTATTATATAGAATGTATAATACTATGTCAGGGCTTAATTAAACTTTGTGTTCTGACATGTTGTAATGCCACTGCTAATTACAACAAAATTAAAATGATAAAAAATAATAGTAGTGTTATGCAAATGCCCCTGTTTAATGCTTCAAACTTTCATAGCAAGCAACAGATGATATAAGATATAGGGTGAACAGAATTGTTCCACTATTTTTTAAGATTCACTTTATGGAAAGGTTTTATGTTTACTGGTTTTATGCTGTCACTTTCGGGAAAATTTTGCTGTGTTAGTGACATTTTGCAGTATACTACCTCCTTTTACAATCCAGGCAGATGCTTTGATTTAAATGTTTAAGCTGGCTTTATATCTTTTTTGCTGTAACGCACATTCAGTTATAAAACTAAACTTATACATCAGAACTAACCATTGCAGTAGGGCTTTCCTCACATCGCAAAGTTGCAAATTGCAAAAAGTTCTTTTACTTACATCTTCCTTTGTTTCACTAGATACAAGCACTCTCATTTTCTCCCCTAGTTGACATTCCAAGTTGTTAGTATTCCCTTGACATCCTTATTTGCAATTCAGGACTGCTGGTCTTGCCAAAGATTTAATACTGGGATGAATGTCCAACATACTGACAAAGCTTCACTGTAGTAGATTAAAGGGAAACATTTAAATGTCTAGGAAAATCCTACCCAAAGATGAGACTTCTTTTCAATTAAGAGTTTGTGATATAAATTCAAGATTGTATACCAACCCAACCCAGATAAATTTTGCCATGAGGAATGGCTGATAATCCCAGTGGCTAGAGAGCTAAGAAACATATCTCAATATACAATCTCAATAAAATATGGCTGTAAAAATATTGACTTTGGTGAGTGAATACTTTTGCAAGTTACAGTAGCACCAACATTGATACACAGCACTATACCGGTTTAATGTCACTAACTGTCCTACAGAGGAGCTTACTATTTATTTTCTGTGATATAGTAAAAATCAAATGTTCTTTACATAGTCTTAGTTTAGTCCAGTTAACATAACAATATGTTTTCAGAATGTAGGAGGAAACCAGAATGCCCAGCAGAAACTCATACAAACACAATGAGAATATACAGCCATACACTGTAACTCCATTATTTTTATCTTCTAAACAGTGCATGCCAAAGCAGGATTTTGACTGTTTAATACTCAATTGTATGTTTTGTCTGGAGTTCTTCTATAGCATATGTACTTCACATAAAAGCGATATCATCTGTTCTGACATAGTAAAAGCACCACTATTATCATAAACATAAAAAAGCTCACTCTATTTACATAAGCACAATATCTACTTGGTTTTAGAAAATAATGTTATCTTCTAACACATATGATTTATTACACTAGAATCTAGTCATTTTGTACTTATGCTTGCTAAAGGTAGTCATTTGCTATTGTGCAATTTCCTAGTAATGAGACCAACTGGTGTACCAGCTGTACTTACAGAAATGCAAATGTTGTTCAGAGATGATTTCTACTGTGTAATGCCAGGCATACTTAAGCAGGTCTTTTGTACACTACAATGAAGATTGCCATATCTGGCTGCTCTCCAAATAACTACAAAGCTCCGTATATGCTTGTAGGCCAATTCTGCAAATCATTTCCAGAAACAGTGATGATATGCAATATATGGAAACCCTTTACAATCGCTTAGATTTTAATGTATTGTGTTCAGTTCAATGGAAGATGAGTTATGGAAATATTTATATTTACTTCCTATATACTTTGGTATATAAATATATATATATATATATATATATATATATATATATATATCTATATTGGCTTTAGAAATGTTTTAGACCCCTTTCAGTTTTACAATGTTGTTATGTTGCAGCCTGATGCTACAATTGTTTAAATTATTTTTTCTC
>NC_092861.1:109875920-109882806 GCF_032062135.1 Pyxicephalus adspersus
TTGGAAAGGATCGTGAAAGATCCTTTCCAACGACAAAAATTGCAGGTGTGTACGCAGCTTTAGATTCCTCAAACTGGTTTATCTCAGATAACATAGATACCTGTAAGCTTTTAATCTTATAATTGGGTATTTTCCAGCCAGTGTTGGATTGTCTTTAATTATGCTCTCCCCCATTTTATTTTGCAATTGGTTCATGTATTACTCTCATTCTTAAATGAATACAACTTACACAGCTTAAACAAATGTAACTATGGACTTTTACTCCAGAAATAATCCAAACACTTGCTGATTTTTTAAAATGTATTTCTGGAAATGACTTCCAGGATAACAAATAGCACTCCAGACAGCTGTTTCATAAACAACGCCATGCTTTGTCCATATGGTTTGGTTTTAAGACTGTTCAGCCCAACTTGTTAAAAAACACATAAAAATATGGTTTGCCCAACCCTGTTCTACATTATACTTTATTCACTATTCATGCAATAATGTATTGTTGCAATTGTAATCAAATAGAGGCTAAATTAATGATATATTAAAAAACTGTGTGTAATAAAGCATGAGGGTGGAGCATACCACACCTTCCCATGGTTTATTAAAGTGTATGTAAATCTAAAATGGATTTTTCAGCTTTCAAGTCGAGAGTCTTAAATATCTCTATCTTGTTAATCCCCCCTTACAGTTTTTTTTAACAAAGCAAGGTGTTGCAAACAGTTGTTAGGAAGACCTTTTTATATCATGTAGGGTATTTTGTAAAATAAAAATTAAAAAAGCAGCATATGCCTTGGTTCCTTTTCTACAATAAAGACAATGCCTTGTTTTCTGATCAAAGAACACTGAGACTGGGAATAGTAAGTAGTTAATAGTAAAAGTACCTATGAGCACCATCATGTTTAACTTGTGGACATAATAGGTCTGATTTATCAATATTGAAGAATATAAAGGAGAGGAGTAGTGGTGTTTTGTGTTTAAATTGTTTGGGTTGCATGTTTGAAGTAAGACTGTGCTTTGCTTGTCCAGAGCAAAGCAACAGGTTCCCTTTAGAAATGTCTCCCCTGACACCGTGTTACCAGGAACCCAAGAAGCAGCCATGTTTTCCCCAGTTATAGGTTACATTGATCATGTGGGCCATCAGACTGAGGCACTAAAAAAGGAATTGATGGAAGTTCTACTGCCAGGAACTTCTCTCATATCTAGTCAATGAAAACACAAAAAGAAAAGTGTTCATTCGTTGCCATTGACAGAATCCCTAGGTGTAACATGGCCCTTACTGTACTCCCACCTTCACGTTCTAGTATTACTCCGTTTTCTCACAATACCTTTTATAATCTCCTTCTGCTTGACCCCCCCATAATCTACGTCCTAATTGTTTTATTTCTGATTTTGGCAGACTTTACACTTATGTCCCCCCTGCCCCCACTGCTGATTATTTATTTTTCACTTTCCTTAGAATAAATGACAAAGTAATGTTTTAGCAGACCAATATTTGCCTAATAATATATCTACATTAAATGCTAGACATCAGAGTGCATGGGCACAAAACTCCCCAGATATCAAAGGGAAGAAAAGCAGAAAAAATTTATGTATTAGGTGTAAATGCCAAGATAGCCAAAAACCATTGAGAATAGAGAATTATCTTGCCAGCCATTGAAGGTTTACCAGGAGCCATCAGCAATGACTAAATGTAAAGACTACAGGCTAAAGAAAAAAGCCCAATATCATATTCAGCTTATTAGGAACAACCTGACCAGGGAAACTTTTTACACAGAGCCAAGTACTTTTGTTGAACATTTTTTCCAGTGCCATACGGTATTTACCTTCTTTACTATTTTTTTGAATTTTTTGTTATGTTTAGATGCTTCCTAATATACTCAAAAACATAAAATTTGATATTTCTAGACCTGCAAATCTAACATGCTTTTTTGCCAAACTGGATTTGCAAATAATGTTAAGTAGGTGTGTTGAAAGTGGCGTACTAACTATGTTGTAGTTTATACCATGCAACTAATGTTCTGTTTTATCTTGTGTTGTTTGCTAATCAGTAAAATTATAACCATTTGCTAAACTGCATAAACTTTTTAGAAGAAAAGCCTTTAACATACTATACTCTTCTCTGTACTGTACATGTGCACCTGCTACAAGTAAGTGTTTTCTTTCAGTGACAAGATTTGTCATCAGCCCTTTATTTTATTAATAAAATTAATAATCCAGTCTAGGCTGACAGATGACTATCCTTGGTAGTGGTTTCTGCATTAGGGCACGTGCATTTAAGAAGCTAGCCAATAACTATATACAAAAATGAGTATTGTGTTCTATTATGACAGCTGGTCACAGAAAATGGGCAATAATGCCTGCCTAAATCCTACAAAAAAATAATAAAAAAACAGGTTCAAATTTCCTACCAAGAAATTAATAATAGATCAGAGGAAGAATCATAACCTAAGTCTGCTACAACTATTGGTGTGCACTAATATTACAAATATAGGTAAACATTTCAGTTTAACATTTAACAGTATATATAGTCTTGTTTGTTAGGTAACATACCTATCCATACTAACAGATGTGCAAAACACACACAAAAAACTGTGACAGGTTCCCTTTAAGAACATTGGATGTAAAGTTACAGTAGGCTAGGCTATATAGACATGGCTTGCAGATAAGTGTATATTGCCATCATATATAACATAACCTGTTCCAGCGGGCTACTAAACAATAAAACTATTCTGGAACAAGTCTTCCTCATCTTACAAACGTTTTGCCAAAATATGTCAGGAAAACATCTGTAGTATCCATTTACTTATCGAGCCAAATCACCCTTTTCAAAGCAATATTAGTCAATTTACTGTCAGCCTTTTGAACCGATTGCCGGCCAAATGAGTATATGTAAAAAATCTGAACACACACAATTCCAAGTTATTACAAATCTGGCAAATTTTGGGTTGCAGAAGAAGAGCAGATGTTTTACACCGAACAACTATAGACAACAATATAGTATACCATACTGCTTATTGCAAAAATGCATACATTTTATGCAGCCTTGACCAGGACTGAAGTTGGAATATGCCATATCTACTGTAAAATACCATTCGAGATTTCAGCTTGTCCCCCTTTATTGAATAGGTGAAATTAACTAACTTAGCCTTCCTTACCACGCTCCAGCAAGTGGTTCTTACAAGTTTGTAACAATTACCTCAACTAGGGAAGGGTCAAAATAATTTGGCTTATTGGCTTTTCCAATTAGCAATTACAATACAGCTGTCACTGAACATTAAAAAGCAATATATATTTTATAAAATACAAAAAAAAATGTACATATTTATAAATATTTATCTATTTTTATATTTATAAAAGCAACAGCTCCAATATTATAAAAGACAAAATAAATTATTTAATTTAAATAAATTATATTTGTTGAAGTCTGGTTAGCATGGGCTTGGAAATGGAGGATTTTACAGGAAGAAGAAATAAAACAACCTCTAAAGCATTTAATGGAAATGACAAGAAAGCCCATTGCCCATTATATATACAATACAGTGTTTTACTGAATATATTTATATATGGATGACTGTACTGCAGGGTGAAAGTTTTCTTTACAGTGGTAATTGCTAAAGCAGATCTGGATTGTGACTTTAGGTTGCTACTTGTCGACACTTTTTACAGTTTCCCATATGTGTTTCTCCAATCAATGTGCCCAAACTCTATATCTGTACACTACGGAAAGGACATTACTGGACCATGGGTTTGCTTCAATTGTTTATTCTTCATGTAAACCCATCTCTCTCCCAAAGCCACCAGTTTTGGGTGACTTATGTTTAAGGTGTGTTCCAAACAAATGTCAAATGCAGGAAAACAATGCTTGTTCACACTAAAACAGGCTAAAGAAATTATCCAAACATTATATTAATTGACTTTCATGGCGGGTCAGAGTATGCATTCGACCTACTTTGTATTGTGATGTATTTTTTTGGATGCAGCATGTTCTATTGAGGTGTGTTTGAACTGCAGGCAAAGCAGGTGAAATGCAGTCTTTTCTTGATAAATGCCTACATTTGCATTAAAATACCTATTTAAATGCAAATGTGTTTGCTATTCAAATGCAACTGCCTTTGAATTGCAGACATATTTAAAAATAACTTCCATGGACACTTACCCTTAGTTATACTCCAATGGCTATTTTTTTTTTGGAAGGAGTAAGAGTTGTTGTAAAGTTTCTTTTCCCTGAAACATTTGGCTACAATAACAGGGATTACTTGAATGGCTGTTTAGGAAGCGAGGCAGTTTACTGTTTCAATATCAATCTGAATGCTCTCCTCATGTACAGTAGGTGTAACGTGAATGTTTCAGAGAGTATGACTTGAAAATACATCAGACTTGCAGCTGCTGAGTTTGTTCCTTGGGTCATTATCATTATTTTCAAAATCATCAGATAACATATGTCTGATGTAAGCTTCCTGACAGGAAGACAACATACTATGGGCTAAATAAAGGTCTCGTAAACTTGGCTTCTTCCTCTGCGGATTCCTGTTTTTGAATATTTAAGATCCAATAATACTGATACAAAAAGTCGCATTCAACGTTTACCTATAAAATGATTCCAAAAATGTATTTTGTTAATTGTGCCTTCCTGTTCTGGTGAAAACCCCATGCTCTAACTTTTTGTTCTGGTGTTACCAGGATAAGAAGTTAGGGGAGATATTTACAATGAAAATAGAGAGAGAAAAAAAAAGTTGACACATATTCTGATGCTTGCCAATTCTTTGAGCTCCCCCCACCAAAAAAAAATGAATTGGCTGGAGTTGGGTCCTACTTTGTAAACAGTGTAAGTGAGAAGGGGGGTTTGTCCTGGCAGTCTGGAGATTTCTCTTTCCTGTTAATAGGCAGAAAAAAATACTATTATTAACCCTTTGGTTGGTCATACATGCTGTACTATTGCTGCTCAGCCCTTGGAGGAATTTACATTCAGCTGAATCTAATTAGTAATACACTGCAACATTCATCTGCGGCATGTCTCTCTTTCTGAAGATTATTTAAGGCCGTAGAACCATGTGATGCCTGAATGAGCTGCTAAAAATGTTTGCCAAACTAGCCAGACTCCCTGACAATCTGTTTGGTTGTATGTAAAACAGAAGAGGGATAGCCATTCTATTCAAGCCAAAGTATTGTGAGTGATTCATTCTAGTAAACTGTGTCTATCAAATGTGTAATGTTAAAAATAGGTCAACTGACTGTTTTTGGTTTGGCGTTTAGTTTACGTTTTGGCATAAACACTGCTGAAGAATGTTTTACCCTTAATTTTTACTTGATCTAAATGTCACCTTATACTTGCATTACAATGTATTCTAAATTAAAAGTTTTCAATATTTTGACATTCACTAAACAAAATGCACTGACCTGATTCACCACCAGAGAATGCATGGTGAATGTCATATTCACTGGCTTATAAATAGACCCATAGAGCCTAATTTAATAAAGCTCTCTAAAAGGCAGGAAAAGATACACTTCCATCAGAGAACCTGGGTGATCCAGCAAATCTAGGATAGATCTGACCCAGGATTAAAAACATTTGCTAACAAACAGCAAATGACTTTTAAGAAATGAATTCCTGGTTTGCTGTATCACCCAGGTTCACTGATATAACTGTATCTTCACCAGCCTTGTAGAGCTTTAATAAATCAGGCCCAGATAGTCTATATTGAGCACAGATCAACAATGGAGATAAAATAAAAATCCTTCCTCAATTTATATGTATCTCAATTAGGAAGACAAATACATGAAGGCGTGTATATTTGTGCAGAATGGGCTACAATACTTAAAAAATAATTAAATAGGGGGGTTGTAATAATTAACACAAAAGAAATTAATTTAAGTGCAACTAGGATATTCACAATTGACATGATATCATGTTATCCTCTTCATAGTAAAAGTAGAGGAAACAGGATCAATACTGGGAGCCAATTAAACTCTGCTACATGCACATGTGCTGACAAACAACATGCTTACAAAATCCCATACTAGGAGAATGAGCTGACATAGTAGTTTTATTTAACTGGAGCAGAAGTGAGGTCACCAATCCGACTGTGCTTGTTTGGAAGGGCAGTTTGTATCTTAGAACGTGCTGGACAAAAACACAAATTCTTTGGCAGTCAATTACTTCAAAAATACTAAAGCAACTTTTATATTCTGAGGTTATACTTTTTATTCCAAGTAATATTCTCCTCAAGAACACATGACTTTTATTGGGTACTTCACTTGTGTGGACACACTTACACACATATTGTTATACAGTTACATTTATTAATATAGAAATAAAAACATCCCAAGTGGTAGGAAAGACATATCCTGTTTTGTATGAGATATAAGAAAGATTTGTTATTAAAGTCATTTGTTCATAGACAAGAACCAGAAGGACCCAAGCACAAGGAAAATATTTATGTTCCTGGTGCAACAATATTTTAAATCTTCAATGAGGGAACTAAGGCTAGGTACACACATGCAATAATTGTCATTAAAATAACGACCAATCAACGATTATGCACAATTATTTTGAACGATTGTATAGTGCATGATTTTGTACATGCTGTAACGATACAATCGTTCAAATATAATCAACCAATAATGTACACACACTAGATACGATCGTTTGAATGATGCAGGAAGTGACGTGTACTAGAGAAAGTGTACGGCAGAACAATCCATGATCACTGAACTACCGTACATACGATAGACAGCGAACGATCATCGCCCAAACTGATCCACCCAGACAGTTGTTCATTTTCAGCGACTTTTCAGCGGGGTCGTTGGTCTGTCGTTGTGCACTTTTTTTGTTAACGATTATTGAACTATCGGTCGTTAATCGTTCGTTTCCAACGACAATTACTGCACGTGTGTA
>NC_092861.1:109883306-109893409 GCF_032062135.1 Pyxicephalus adspersus
CCTGGAGCTTATCATAGAAAGAAAGTAATAATAGATGCAGGGGCACCATGACAGGGTGGAAGGGGGGACAGCTAGGTGAGGTCTGGGGTGAATATTTGGGGTTGCAGAGAGGTCAGGTATTTTACTAGTGGGAAAGTGTGCTGGAGGAGGTTTGGAGGATGGTGTAAACAGGAAGGTGAAGATGAGGTGAAAACTTCCACCCACTTTTTTGATTGGATACAAGTTGAAGTACTTTTTTTGGAGTTCAGTAAGTGGCTGGCAGTTCTAATAGGCATGGGTTTTTCCAGTGGTGGAAAAGTGGTTGAGGGATCCATGTTCAGTGTGGAGTCCCCTACATTAAGAAAAAAATAGAAAAATGGTGATAGTCCTGTGTGGTGGCCAGTGGGTTATTGATATCTGCCCCAAGGTGGTTCAGGACAGCCAAAAATATCAATGGTACCACAGAGTTGTTGAAGGCTCTTGGTTCTTTTTAGGCTTTATTGCCTTTTAGAGTCTGCAACCTTTAAGTAAATATGTTCAGTTTTTTTTATTATTATTATTTTTGGGATATTGTATGGTTATTGTTACTATTATTTTTATGATTTGTTGTTATGAGTTATACATGTACATTTTATAGTTAATTTTCATGATATGTTTATAATAAGCGTCTGCTACATCCATTTGAAATCACAATATGTTATTGTGGTTATTTGGGTTTTGGAATGGGTTGGAGAGGTAGTTAAGCAACTTGCCAGATATGCAACATGGAAAACTTGAGATATTGTAAATATTTCTGTACACTGCTAATACATTTGATGAGTATGTATAAAAATGCGGATGCAACTATACTTAATCCAATATAGTTAATCCATTTTACAGCAGCATGAATTTCCCATAATTGCAAAGGCACTTGTGTATATACCACACACATTTACTGTGAAACTCAAGCCTTCGTATAAAATAGGAAAAATTTAAAAGTAGTTTATTTTTTTTTTTTGTAAAATTACCATCATTTTCTGTTTACTTTCAGGATAAAAAACTTCTTGCAGACAGAAATTAAAACATACCAGTGGTTTTAACATCTCCTATAGTTCAACTTAAAATTATATACTCAATATGGTCTTTCCAACAAAACTTCAAATGGGGGACCAGTACAAGTCACACTATTGGCTGTGGTTCTTTTCAGGTGATATTACAATGGCAACAGCCATCTTGGTAGAGAAGCTGAGCTTTGCTTTCCTATATCACACCTGGCTCCTGATGATCTAATGAACTGATGTATAGCAAACTGGTTACAAATGGCAGGAATGATAAATGGCAACAACAGATGATATGGAGAAACCAGAAGCAGAGGGAAGGTGACAGGAGTCTGAAGGTGTTCACAGGTTGCAGGATAGGTAAAGGAAGAATAAATGAAGTAAGGGAAGCAAATCCCTGCAATGGAGTGAGCAATAGTAACATCACCAAATGCCAATACAGTGCTCATGATAACACTTTCAATAGATATCTTCCTAGGCAGTAGCAGGAGGAATGATCATTAAATGACTTAACAATAAAGATATGAAGCTGATAGACTACTATTATTTGAACTGAGTGCCTCATCATAGTTACATGTCAGGATTTCAGGTACACTGTAACAATTATAAGAAATTAAAGTTAAAAGGTAATTGTTTATTGCATTTCTTACCTACACTTATACTAGTAAAGATCTATTTTAGGCTTAGTCTACACTGACTGTTTCCCCAGCGTTTAACCTGAGGCTTTCAAAGCCCATGTTTGAAGTCCCCATGCATTCCAATGGGCTAATCTACACCAAGGCATTTCCTTCAGGCACGTTTTTTAAGCGTTATCTTAAACGTTGCTTGCAACATTTTAAAAATTAAAGCACTGGATAAACACAAGAAAACGCGAGGCTTTTTCTAGCGTTTTTAAGCTTTTATGAAAACTTCCATTGAAAACAATGGGGGCTTTTATAAACGTTTTTAGCAGGACTTTTGACTCTGGAAGCCCCCTTTAATAAGGAGACTCTCAGATCCCCCCCCCCCCCCCCCCCCCCCCCCGGGGAATGAGTACAGGGATACATAAAACCCCTTACTCATTCCCTGAAAGGGTTAAAATATGTGTAAAAAATGAACAAGGCTTTAATGATAAATTATTTTAGTAATGTGTTTGTGTAATAAACTTTTTTTTTTTTTACAGGTTATCCCAATGACAGGATGATTTCCAGGGCTGCAATGAGCACAGCCCTGGAAATCCTTCTGACAGTGAGGGATCGCAGGGCACTAGGGTTTAAATGAGGACAAGCCTCTCCATTCACCCCTAGTGCTCTATAATTGGCTGAGGTTTTACTCCAGTAAAGTAAAGGCTCCAGTGAAGACCAGGTAGCGGCTTAGTTATGCCCCTCCGAAGCATACCCAGTCAGTGGCACAGTGGGTCCACACCCGCGTGCATAACAGGGAGTGATCAGGAGAGTGGAGCTGTCAGCATAGTAAAGCTCTGCTGACTGGTCTGCTCCCTGATTGGCTGAGGAAAGGGAAATCGTGATGATGCTTGAGCTGTCATCAGGGTTTCCTATTTCTCAGCCAATCACAGAGAACTAGAGATGAATCGGCACAAGTCTACCCATTCATGTCTAGTGCTGAATGGCTGAGAAATGTAAAACCTCAGCCAATCACAGAGCACTAGGGTTGAATGGAGAGGCTTGTCCTCATTTAACCCCTAGTGCCCTGTGGACCCTCACTGTCAGGAGGATTTCCAGGGCTGTGCTCATTGCAGCCCTGGAAATCATACTGTCATTGAGATAACCTGTAAAAAAAAAAAGTTTAATTACACAAACACACACATTTAATAAAATAATTTACCATTAAAACCTTGTCCAATTTCTTTACACATTTTAACCTTTTCAGGGAATGAGTAAGGGGTTTTATGTACCCCTGTACTCAATCATGGAAAGGGTTAAAAGTAAAACTTTTATAAACGCTTATGTAAAATCGCCGCAAATCGTGACAATTTGCGGTAAAACGCGTCATAGGCGTTTTTTAAAAGTTTTTTAGTGTTTTAAAGTTAAGCTTTAAAACGCTTGTAAAAGTGCATAAAAACGCATATAAACGTGGTAGGAACGTTTATATGCGTTTTTAAAATCGTTCATGTAGACCCAGCCTTAAAGAAAACCTAAAGGTGAAATAGACATGTTATGCTGTACATGGTTGACCTTAAAAGTAATATTCTGCTGTAACAGCTTGTCATTTATTCTTGCTACAATATTGAGAGCACATATCATTGTGCAATTCTGTCATTTGTGTTCCCTGAACATGTGAATAATGGGTGTGATATAAATATGGGAGTAGGTCTATATGGCATATCCTGAATTTACCTCAGAGGCCCCGTAAACAGAAGAGTGGCAGGAAGAGTTTGTCACATGATGCACATCCGTATGCAAAAGAATAAAAGATGCTGAAATGTTTGTAATGCAAGGAAACAGGAACTTTTCTTCACAATGTCCATAGGATCATAGTTATTACTTTACTTTGTAATAAATGGAACAGTACCAGGCACAACATGGTTGTCTTTTTTGCATTTGAATTGTAGCTATACAGGTGTTTGTCAAAGTAATGTAAATGTTTATCCATGAGACATTTTTTCTTTTTAGTATTGTAGCATTTTACTAATTACTAAGGATCTCTAACTGCTCATCTGCTCCTATGTTGACTCTGGCTTTTTCTCCAAGTATAATTTCTGTTGTCCACATGTTGTTCTTGGGAACATCTTGGCCACCATACATCCATAGTCTTTCTCTGTTGGTGCTGACCCTGGCCTGTTCCTATCAAGTGTTATCTACATAATTTCAACCTGTCTCTTAATCAAGAAAGTAAGTACACCCCTTTTGGAACAATAATGCATGAACATTTGGGATCCCACCTTATCCTACATCAGTTATGTCTTTATTATCCATCTTATACCTTCTCAGCTATCTTCTACCCACACCATTATACCAATAAATACTCAGATTTATTCAAGTAACTAATACTGCTGAAAATTATTCTTCCCCCACAGTCTCTGAAGTAAGTATATTGTAATATATTACATTATGCTACTTCTAAAATCTTTTTTATTTCTCATGTATAGTCATATTTGACCTTTTCCTTATTATTCCCTTACCTTTAGTATGATCCTTGGGGGTACTCTGGTGTGGATATTCCCCTGGTACCTTTTTCTTTGATTTTAATCTAAGTAATAATGTATTCTTGTTGTATATATTACGTATTTTCTATCACATTGACACTTGTTTTGATAGTGTATGAAATGCTTCAATGAATTCTGACACCCTATATATATTTATACTATTCTATTTTCTTGTATTTTCAAGAGTATTTTCACTGAGCCTGTGGATACATCACACTTATTGTTCCCCTAACTAATCCTTAACCTCCTAGCCGTTAAGCCCGACCTTCGTACGACCAAAAAAAAAATGGCTAGGATGGTTAACCCCGAGTTTTTTCCCATCCTTACTTACCTGGTCCCGCTGTGCTCATCCAGCGTCGTGTTCGTGTTCCAGCGTTGTCCTCCGTCGATCGTCGTCCGCCGATCTCCCTCTCCAGCGTCAAATGAGAATGTGTGACTCTCAGGTTAATTTAGCAGACACCAGTGATCTTTTTGGCTATCTGTAAGGGCAACCTTCTCCCCAGTGGACAGCAATGTAGGATGAATTCTTCCTACTGACCACCACACTAATGAGTTGTGGATAGAGGTATAGAAGGGGTTTCCTGAAGACCTGAAAGTTTTTTCATCTTAATCAGAAAGTAAACGAACCATTTAAACTAGTTAATAAATTATAAAAAAAATACAAAAGATAATGACAAAAAAATACCAATTGAAAAAGAGAATAGTTCTATGAATAGATTCAGTAATGACCCCTGTTGGGAATTATAAAACTTCCAGCTGAGCTCATAAAAGAGACACTATTATTTGCTTTTAGAAAATGGCTTATAATTTGTCTTTGAGCTATAGAAGAACACTAGGACACAACTATAAAATTGGTCTTTTGAGGTGATGATTCATTTATCCTTTCTAGCTTTTACAAAGCACAATCTGGGAAGTGTGCTCATTGTAATAAAACATTGTGAGTTGTAATTCTGTTACGCAAATGTCACCTGGGTGACCCATGAAGAGCAGGACAATTCCTGATGCTGCAAAGCTGAACTGTGAAATTGCCACCTAACAATGACATTGTGATGGACCTCACAAGACAAACTTGTTGAGTGAGATTACAACACAATGTATGAATCACCTCTTACTTGCTATAAGGAAATTAGCGATGGTCTGGGCATTTTTGTCCTGATATGACATGACCACCTAAAAGGTTTCTGTCATTGTGTCACGCTGTGATGACTGTGTTGATGTGCGCAGAGTATTTTTCACCAAGAAGGAAACAGGATGTTATGTTTACAGCGGAATCAATGCTAATATTTCCTGCAAAGTTCATTATCGAGAGTTTGTCACTTCATTATTTTGATGATGTTTGTTGTCAATCATTTGGTCATAGCTCCTTTTTAAAATATGACTTGGTAATTATTAAATATGGAGGGAGAAGGAGTGATTGTCTATTAAAAGCTATTAGGATTCTTTTTGCATTTCTAATAATGTAAAACTTTGTCATTGTTTTCAGGGTTTTTATTGTATATGTCAGTTATTAAAAGAATACAATTTACCCATACATAGTTTTCTATAACTTTTTCTAATTTTACAATAAACACAACTTTACATTAGATTTCCTTTTACATCATCTTCTATGTTAAATGAACATTCACTTAATGTTACATGTCCTAACAAAATGAATTATTGATATTATTGTTAATGTGGGTTCTGAGTTCAATCCTAATCTGCAATTACTTTTATCCGCTAACTACAGAGTATATGCCTGTAGTAGCAATATAAAAATAATTCCCTTTGCTCTGGCTAGGACTGAGTTGAAAGTTTATCTTAAATGCTACAAAATTATGAAACATGTAAATGAATAAATTGTGTGCGCTGATAAACATTTTCTATATATCTTTCCTAATGTTAGGAAATATTTTCACTTTGTTCCAAGAAGAGTCATGCTGGCATTTCTAAATTGTAGAATCAATATGACTAATAGATTTGTGAAATTTTGCTATTTTCTTGTAATATATTTTAGTGTACATGATATCAAAGAAGGCAGTTAAACAGTTTGTCATGCTACAATATGTAACCGTTGAGGTTCAAGAATTGTATAATTTCCGGAAGGCTGTAGGCACACAGTAATTGGTGCACTAGGTCTAACTCTTCTTTTTAACGGAAACCAAACTTTTATATCCTTTTCTCACACTGCTTCCCCTGAAGAAGTGGACATCTAATATGTTTTTTCAATAATCTTAGCTAAATAGTTTGTTTTTCCATTACCGATGGAGTAAAACAGTTAACAAAATTATTCTACAAGGATATTATGAGCCTCTTGGAAAAACACATAGCCCTCTCTTTTTAGGTTACAAAATTTAAATCCCCCAAAAGTATTGTAGAACTGAACATTTTACAGGTACTATTACTAAGGGGGTAGTGGTGGCTGATTATAAATGTGACAGAAATGGTTGTTGCTACGGATTGGTATTAGGTGATACTTTTTTACTTTAATGGCATGGTGCTTTTTCTCAGTGGTATAATTTTTTGTTGCAGTATGAGGGAACATACTTATGAGGCTAAAAATCAATTGGGCAAATTAGCATTTTAACTCCATTTGCTATTTTATCTAAAGTTTATTTTTCTCCTTAAACGTTCAGTTTACAAATATAAAAAAATGTTAGGCATGACCTTTTTTGCATTTAACGCACATTCGCTGTGTATTTTCTCATCAAATCTCTCACAAAAACTCTCACTTAGTTCACTAAGCTATAATGTAGTCATGTGCATATCTTTCAACTTTTGGAGACAGGGGAACACTTTTTAGGTAAAAGTATGTTGGCAAATTAGACTCCTGCCTTAGGTACCGGGCCATAACAACAAAACACAAAAATGAATGGTTAAACTAACAAATGTTTATTTTACAACTATCTTTCATTTATTTTAGCTTCCCAAAATTACATATGGAATAATTTATATGCTTGATAAAATATTTAGTGCAAAAAACACTTTTAATAGGCAAATATTACATTTTAATGTGCATATGCCTACCTTAAAAGGACAACTGAAGAGGAAAGGGGGCAGGTGGACTTGGTTCTCACATTTTATCCTAAAGCTAATTGGGAAAATTGGGAAATAAATGAAAAAAAAAAGGTATACACTATTTCCAAGGCCACATTATCTACTCCTGCTAGTTTAGTTACTTTTTTTTGCAGACTTTATAAAAACAAAACAATTTTAAAGAGGTATACAGTATTTTACAAGGCCACATTTAGTGGTTCCTTGACTCAAACTAACATTTTTGGGTCAGAATCCAGAAATCACCAAACTATAGGAAGATGCAAGAGGGAGGGCAGCACTGCTACTATGTGCACCTCTACTGGAAGTAGACAGAAAGAGGTCCTGTATACATTACATTTTTTCAAGGTAGTACGAGGCATATTGCTCCCAGCCAACTTTCGTTCCTGGTGGACTGGCTGGCTCATTCATCATCACCTCAGTCACAGCAAGGAGTTGAAGACAGTGAATGTAATACTTTATTCTGGAGCCAGGGTACCTTTCCTTCCTCCACCAAAATTCATAAACACTCTCTCTGGGAACACACAATTTAAATCCTTCTTTTTGTTTTTAGACATTATTTTTGTCACTAATAAAATAAAGACAAGCAGTTGTTATGAATCACAAGGAAACAATAGCTGATGAAGAAGAGGAGCTGTGTGATGATGCACATTTATTCAATCCATTGATAGTACAATAGTTAATCGCTGTTTTGGTGCAGCTGCTTTTGCTGGTGGAGGTGGTGCTGATGGTGGTAGTAGTGGAAGTAGTATGTTTCTGTAAACAAGGTCTCTGTATATTTCTGAAAACAAGCAGGTAGAAAAGCAGCACTTGGTGGCAATTTTTTGGCATATTCAAGATCAGGTTTTTTTTTCTTAGCAATATCTAAGCTTGTTTCAGGTCCCCATGGGTACTAATTCTACAATACATTACTGTTTACTTTGTCTGGGAAGTTCTGCCATTTAAATAGTATTCTTTTGGCTGCGTTTCCATATCTTGCTGAGAAAGAAATGCAGAAGTTTGCATTAAACTGTTGACAAAGTAGGATACCATAAAACAGTATTTGTAAAAGGAAGGAAAGGAAGTTTTACAATTATTCATACAAATTTTATAGTGGTATCAGAACAAGTTTTCAATTTTAACAAAGAAAGGCTATTGTTAGGCAATGAGTAAAGGCAATTGCATTTTAAATATAAAAGATGATATCAGTACATTTACAAAGAGTACAATTACCTTTCCTAATATGTTACATTTGACAATGTTAAAAGTATGTGTCCTAAATTCTTTACCAAGTCACTAACAGCAACAGAGTTTACGTCTCGTAAAAGGTAGGTCATTAATGCAGTTACCATCTCTATTCTCACAGATTTTCTATAGTTTGTACTTCTCAAGATCTATACAAACAAGTTCTTCAACGAATGAGTTTTTTTGTGTTGACATGAATGAAACTTGATTATTGCATTTTTTTGATTACTTTTTAGATTTTACAGCAACTGATTGGTTACAGTAAATACATGTTTCCAGGTTGCTTCCACAGTTGTCTAATAATTTGATTATGGTCCTAATATTCTAAATGAGAAGCCATTGAGATACAGATCACTGAGAGCAGAGAGTATATAAAGCCTCAGCAGCCAATGGCAGTGCAGTACAACTCTGAATCCCCTTCAGCTGCACACAGTCTCAGAGCAGGGGATGCCAAAAGACCATTCACAGCCAAAGGAAAACTGGTCTTCTCTGTTGCTGCAAGTAACACCGACATCCTGCGTTGGTCTACAGCACGCAATCGCTGGCCAGATAATTGTCTCCTGACAGTTTCTCTATGTTGTATAGTTTAATGACTTTTTACATCTGGAAATAATAGAAGTGAAATCTTGTTGGTATTCTTTGTATCCTTTCTACACCTCTGTTCATTCTCCTTATTACATGTTTGTAAACTTAAATAAATATTTTACAGTAAAACAGTAGCTCTCAACTTAGGCTATACACACCTAGAGGTACCTTGATCCACATCAAATGGTTCCTACTTCCACCATGGCAGAACATCAATTTGTTCCCTTGGTTCTGATATCAGAGACCTGATGCAAAACTTAGCGTTTGGACAATGTCAGAATATTTATATACTTACAGAATACATATTATGAGCTTGGTATATTGTTAATGTTTAACTTGGGGTGACATGGGATGGAGAAAATGCAGAGAGACAAAAATGATTTACAGACTGAAAAGAAAACAGCTTTTTTAAGAAGCAAAAGTCCTTGGCAGTATGAATGGTGAACATAAGGAACAAGAAGGAACAACTGACACCATAACAAATCATTATCTGAGATGGGTGTGTATTTGGCCAATATTGGTCCTCTATTTCCATATATAAATTTAATGATAGGAAAAGTAATTTTTCCAAGAGAAATATGCAAGCAGCAATCACAATCATTTATTAATCACAAGCCCTGTAATTAATAACCTGTAATATTTAGTGGATTTAGAAAGCAACATATTAATGGCTGTTAATATTTATGAGAGCTAACATTGTTTAAGTATCATTAAAAGCTGAAATCAGGAAGATATAAAAGACACGACTTAACTCTGTAGTCATCAGTAACTTGATTTGGCTTTATATCAGCATTCAGCTTTATATCAGTGTTAATCCCATATAAATGAGGTAGGGACATTAGATTGTGAGCCCCTTTGAGGGACAGTTAGTGACATGGCTATGGACTTTGTAAAGCGCTGCATAATATGTTGGCGCTATATAAATACTATGTAATAATAATAATACCAACTAGGGATGACCATTGTCATTTCCTATGCTGGAGGATGCAGTGGGGTGCCTACTGCTCATCCTTCCCTCTTGATAGAAATGAACAGTGTGTACAATTCTTTTCCTTTTACATAAAGATATATACAGTATATAGCTTTACCTAAAAGGAAAAAAA
>NC_092861.1:109896109-109900626 GCF_032062135.1 Pyxicephalus adspersus
AAAAAAAGGAATGTATATACTGATCTCTCCTGCTACTCCGACCACCAAATACTGCTGTGTTTGTAAAAAATGGCCCCTAAACTCCTCTGAGAAACTGGCCCTTCTGGTAGTGTTAGGTTCCTTGGTACGCCCCAAAGGTTCCCAAGTGGCCCCTCATACTGATCTCTACATCACTACTGTATCCTTCCGTGATATGGAGGTCAGTAGGAGAACCGCGGAGGACAAATAAAATTGAGACTTCTGGAAGTGTTTGTTTCCTAGTGAACTTTAGGAGAGCATCACTTACATATAGTCATTTAGTGGTGCAGGTGGCAGAAGAAGTAAATATACATTATTATAATATACTTTGTTATTAATAATATATTATTTTACATTTGTTTTACTCGGACAATTTTCTATAGTGACTAGTGCTGAATTTTGTTCCTTTTACTGTTAGGAAATTTACCAAATGTAACAAATCAAAAAAACATACATTTTCTAGTATGTTAAAAAAAACTCTGTAAAGAAATGAAGGATTGCATAGGTGATCGTTTAACTACCACATCAGTGACTGATTTAAAACACACTTATCCATAGAGGTTTGAGTTTGTATAAAAAAAAGACTGTCTATGGCCTTCTGCAAGTGTAATCTCACCTTTCAGATATGGACAGAGCAATCCAGCAATCTCTTTTCCAGCTGCTTCCTCTCCCTAAAGTAAGGCCCTCTAAATATGTTTTATTAAGTTTTCTTTCTAGTTTCTTTGAGGGGAAATCACTTTACTGTAAACTCGCGTGCCAAGTGGGCAGAGTACATAAAAAATAGCAGTGATAAGAAGATTTATAGGTTTTCCTCCTAGAACAATGCATGATCGGCCAGTAATTTTCATTTTAGTGATTTTCCAAAGCAAAATCATTCTTTGTCTCTTGTCCACTTAGGAATACAATATATTATAAACTCCAGCAAACACAAAATTCTGAAGAAAACTTTCTACTCACTTTTTTCAAAAGAAGTGTGCAAAGCATGTAAAGCAATGAAACCATTATCCCAAGATCTAATTTCCACTCTAACAATGCATTTTTGTTTGTTGGGACCCACCACAATATGTTATACACCATTCCTGTTTCTATTATTGTTAACCTATGGGACATTATGTGTAAAGTAACACAAGTGAGCATTGATCAGGGGGTATATGCATTTCTACAAATTCAGAACTAATGAAAAGAGCATTATAGGGCTTTGGAGACAAATTTAAGGTACAGTAAAGGAAGGTGAGATGAATGAGAGTAGAAGTGTTAAGGGGGTGAGGGGTACTGGAGAGAATCAATGAAGCAGTAGAGGTGGGCACTGAAAGGGGACAAAGATACTCAGTTGGACACAGGAGTGGGATTTGGGAGAGTGCTGAGGATGGACCACAGAAGAAATACAAGAGTATATCACCTGCAGTCTTTACATGACCTTGCATTATTTTATTTTTTTACATTCTTTATTTTGTTAATTTTTAAAGAACTATATACAAAAATAAACTAGATAAACATATACAAAAACAATAAGGAAATGTCTGGAAGCGACTTAAACAGTCCAATAGGAGTCTTTGGTTGCAGTCCTTGAGACAGTGATGGTATGAACAAAGGAAAAAATATGGGTTACGAGAACATTGCATGTGTGTATTTCCTGAGAACAAAAGGTGTATGAGTAAGGCAAGTATTCAACAAGGCCGGTGGAACAATAAAAAAGGTTTAAGTACAAAATATTGGCATATGACAAACATATCAAGACCAGGTAGGGTCCAGTTGGCACAGAAACTCTGTTTTTTCCCTAAAGTACAACCAACTACCCCACATAGCTTTAAATTTGTCATTACATTCACCTCATGTAACCATAAACAAACATAGGTGAGGTGGTGGATTTCCAGAAGATTGGGATACAGGAATTGGCCGCAATAATGAGGTGTCTAATCATGGAAGCCTTATTGGCCTTTACCGACATAGTATTATGGTGTAATAAAAAGAAACCAGGGTCAGACAGTATAGAATGTGTGGTGAGTTTTTGAATAAGGGACTGTACCTGGCCCCAGAAAGAGCGAAATAAAAAACAGGTGCAGAATATGTGTAACATACTGTCCCCTTGCTTTCTGCACCGCCAGCCAAAATTAGACACTGATGGGAAAAGACTATGAAGTTTCTTGGGAGTCATATACCATCGGATTAAAACCTTATAATTAATTTATTGATATTTGCAACTGATTGAGGATTTATGGATCAAGGATCTTAGTTTTCTGCTTTGTATCTAGGGGATATCCCAAGCCTGGAGATATGAGGGCGAGTAATCTCCAGGAGGAAAATTCAGCTCAGAATATAGAAACTACAGTGAGTGCCGGGTAGAGCCTCCACAAACCATTTCAAAAGTGCAGAAAATGTAGGAGTTGTGTAGATCTTCAATAATCCAATTTGTAATCCAATAATCCAATTTGTAAAAAGAAGGCAGCTGTCAACCTCTCATGAGAAACTCATTGATCTTGGTGTATAAAGTGTTCTGCCCTATGTACTCCCTGGAGTCTGACAAAAAACCTGTCTTCCATCCCCGGGGTAAAGGAGAGGTTCCCCAATATTGGTAGCATTGGTGACGGTGTGGGTGATAAAATAAAATGTCATTCAAATTCTGGCAAGTAGACCTGAAGTTTTTCCTGTAATCTATGTAGTTTGTTTTGGGAAAATGGGCACCAAAATCCCCAAGTGCCCACTACATAATTACCAAATTAAAACTCCTTCTGGGCTAAGGTATCTGGTCTGTCTCCTGGTTGGACAAGAAATGCAGTGAGTAGGGCTTCCAACTTGACAGCATTAGAGTGCTTGTGATCCCAGCATTCGTAAACTTAGACAACAAACTCTTGATTTGCATCCACAGAACTGCTGATTCAACACTTTAAAAACATCCAAATGTAGATTTATCTAATCTACTAACACAGAACAACACCATTTAAAGATATGTGCAGATGCAAAACTTTTGAGAGAATTGTAAAAGTTTTAGGTGTAAAATTTAGCATCTATACAGCTGTTCCCTGCATCAGAGCATTCTGCCAGTGAATTAAAAAATGCAATTTGAAGATCCCCCTGGCATTTAAACAGATTATTTTATTACTAGGGCTGGCTTCATGCTGTTGTGCTGCATTAGTATGCATGAATGTTATGATGTGCATTTGCAGTGCATTGCTTTTAGGAAGCCCATTCATATGTGAAATGCTACAAGTTCTCCCCAGGATGGAATGAACAAGAAGGTGGCTGCATCTAATGAGCATCTTCCTTGTTTTGATGCTAAATAGACTTTGATTTTGCTTTCATAGGACCACGGCTGATTGCAGTATAACCGCATCGCACAGCATTACTTTTGTTGCCAGGCTGCTACTTATCTGCCTGCAACTTTTATTTAGAGGCTTCTTAACTTCATAGATCACTGCTAAGAGCTCTCTGTTCCATAATATATTTTACATATTTGTTAGCAAAATCATTTAAAACAAAATGCTGTTGTATAAGCTTTCAGCAAAGTCAGTCCACAAATCACTAAAGGTTTTAATTACTATGTTAGAAAAGGTTTGGACAACAAATATAGAAAAGGAAATTACATGGCATTATTATAAACACAGATTTGGAAAGGTTATTATTAAAAATGATGACAAGGAATTTATCAAAAAAGAAAAGTTCTAATAATATGTAGGACACTTCTGTATTTTGCTGAATGTCTAAGTAATATTGTATTCTTACAAAAAAATAACATGTTTTTGTTGTGATAACAATGATGACATTCATGAGAATATAAAAAAAAGTGTGGGCTGACTTTTTTTTATAAAAGTCTCCCCAATATTTACCATAACAACAGGCTAAGTTATGTTGTTAAAACAAGGAGGATGACACTAATTGGTTGGTGGTCGCCAGGAAGACATCTCTACGGTGTTGCTGTACAGTTGGTGAAGAATGCAACAACAATGGTAATTCTCATCAATATCCAATCAGATTTTAGCAGGTCATTATTGAGTGGTAACTTCAGGGAGATAATGATCATTTATACAATATACAGAACAGATAGAAGGGACCATCAGACGCATGGTGTTTTACACATAGATCAAACCTAATTCTTCCAGGCCACAGGACTCTGAAGCATTTGAAAGGATGATTGGATTCATTCACACTTACAAAGTTGTTTAAAAAAAAAAGTGTTTTCACAGTAGTTTAGGTTTGAGGATCAAACAACATAATTGAAAAAAAATTTGGCAAGTGGTTTAAAACATAAAGTTTAAGGATCATACTTTTACTGCAGTTAAGGGCAAAGAAAAGTGGTTTTATTTTTCACTTGTGACATGTTCCCATAGTCCACATAATTTCTCCAATTTTGATGTCAATACCATGTTTAGGGGCTTTGCAAATAGACTTTAAAATCTGCAAAACACTAAAAATGAACTTTATTTTCACCCAAATCTCTTCCAACTTTTTTGCAAAAATCACCTGCCCTTCCATAAAAAGTTAAAGCCATTTAGAACACACAC
>NC_092861.1:109902285-109989599 GCF_032062135.1 Pyxicephalus adspersus
GGGAAGGAAAGGGGGTAAGGTAAATGAGGCCGACGAAGTATAAGCTACCCGATCAATGAATAAAAAGGATGAGTACATAGGATGAAATATCTCGCTATAACAATGCCAAGGGGTGAATGTCAACTCATTACAGATAAGCCACGAATGGAAGGGATTCCTTAAACCAGTCCAAAGCTGACCATGTCAATTTGTATTTTTCATATTGATCTTTGTCTTCAGCTACTAATAATTCCATATGCTGGATCCTCTCATGTTCCGTAAACCAATCCTTTAAGGAAAGAATGTTAGTTTGTTTTTGAGAACCTGGGAATGACTGGCCTGGCTGCAGTTAAAAAAATGCGCATTCCTTTTGGCAGATTTGATTGAACCCGGGATCATGGATAAAAGCACCACTTTGGGGTTGTTAGGAATATCTGAACCTGTAAGTTTAACATAGACTTCTATAATTGTTCCCCAAAAGCCAAGGATAGGCGGACATTCCCACCATGTATGTATTTTAGAACCTCTACATGACAGCGCCAACATGTGTCATGCTAAGAAGGAGAAAAACTATGTAGATCTGTAAGGCACCTATACCATATGGGGAGGATCTTATAATTAGTTTCCTGCGCTTTGCAGGGCAATGCCTGTTTGTGTGTCAGAGTAAAAGACTGTTCCCATTCAGAATCAGCGATATGCATATTCAGGTCCGATTCCCAAAATCTATTGCAGTGTTTTTCAACCTTTTTTGAGCCGCGGCCCATTTTTTCATTGGCTTGCAAGCTACTTTTAAAATGACCACGTCAAAATGATCTACCAACAATAAAAGTGCTAAACATATATTTATTTATATACATATCAAATATACTTTAAATATATATTGTTTACCTTGTATAACAGCATTACCATGTATGGCACAATACAATTCTTTATTTTATTTTTACTTTAGTTCCCCTTTAAAAATTATCATTTTGTAGAATAAAGTTCACTTTAAATAATAAAAACAAATGAACATGTGCAAACTCCTGGTTAAATAAGTTTTGTGTTATTAGCCCAATCACTCCACTAGCTGTGCATAAGTGTAACACAGGGCTGTAAACAAACAAACCTGGAGACTCCCACATTTATTTTAACAAAATTACACCTGCCACATCCCTAAATTCACAAATATAAGAAAAAAAAAACGGAGAGGCACTTTAAATGCAATATTATACATAAACACATATGACTATGTTGCCGAGTAACTAACAGTTGTAAAATTCAACAATACCAGTAACATTAAAAAAATTCTGTCATATAAAAATTCAAAACAAATGATAACACAACAAAACATGCAAACCACATATGCATGAATTATCCTCATGAATTATATGTTAATCAAAGAACCTTTCTGTATTCATTGCAGAGGTGAAGGCCGGGTTGTCAAATAAAGTGGTCATAGGACCTATCTGGGAGGAAATTTTGCCCAAACGTAAGAGATTATCCCAAACAGGTAAATGACCTAAGGTCAATTTTGGGAAAGCAGTATTCGGGGTTTAACAATGCAGTGTTTACCCATGGTAGGCATCTTAAGTCCAGAGGAGATAATGCATTCTCATAAACCACCCAACTTTCCTATTCCTATTTTCAAACCAGTCTACTAATCTTATTGGTATAGCTGCCTTGTAATATGAGAAAATGTCAGGAACACCCGTTCCACCTACAGTCTTAGGTTTGGTTAGTGAACGAAGGGCTATGCAAGGTCGTTTACCTTTCCATATGAATAATGTGAAAAGTTGTTGAAGTTTCCGTAAATATAAAGCTGGGAGGTGGATCGGCACCGTTTGGAAAATTTATAGTATATAGGTAAAGATGTCCATTTTAAATGAATTAATTCTGGCAAACAAGGACAAGGGTAAAGAATCATTCTTGTGAAGGTCTGACTGAATTTTACTTTTAAGTAGAAAGGAATAATTATACTTAAATAATTGGGTAGGGTCTGACATAATATGAATCCCAAAATATTTGACAGCTTCATTGCATATGCATATCCTAAAGGTAGTGTTGATGCCTATGGAGTTGATGTGGGTCTGAGGGAGGGTAACATTGAGCAACTCCTATTTATTATAATTCACTTTAAAATTATTAACTGATTCAAATCTTTTGAATTCCTTTAAAATAGAATGATTTGATGTGTGGGGCGATGTTATGTATATTTAAAGATCATCTTCATATAGTGAAATTTTGTATTGTGTATCTCTTATCTGAATGCATTTATTGTTGGGGTTTGTATGTAGGGCAACTGCTAAATGTTCCATCATTAAAGCATATAGTAATGAGAACAGGGAGCAACCCTGTCTGGTACCATTTTTATGGTGGGGATGTGTGCATTTTGTTGACAATGGGGATGTGTGCGAAGAATCAAGGTTATTTAAATCTGATTAATAATTCTGGAACACTCGTAGAATGTCCTTGGGGATGGAGGTGGCTGTACCCTGAGGGTTACAGAGATATATTTGAGATATATGTGGTTGGTGCTCTGGGATGTAAACCCCTCGCAAAAGGTTTGCAACATTTGTCCCCATACTGATTTACCAGCTTGCAGGATCTCTCCCTGTATTTTTGTTAGGCTAGGTCATATATTTAGAGAAGATGTTTTCTTGCAGCTGACCGCTCCAAAAAAACATTTGGTGCCATATTTTTTTCATGTAGAGTCTCCAAAGAGTGAATTTTATTTTAAGTATCTGCTATATCCTGACATCTGATCTTTTTGATGCGTGCACACTGTTGAATTAGAACTGTAAGGCTCTGGTCAGTACCAGTATTCTCCAGACATCATTCCCCCAATCTAATGCCGCAATCTTCACCTATAGCAGCCCCCGCTCAGCTTCAGGACACTGATTGCGTCTCTTAGCACTTGCCCCCAGGACTTAGTGTGCAAGGGATGGAGTCTGGAGATAGGCCAGCAGCTGACCAGGAGCCCACAAATACACAGTACAAAAAAAATCAGGGAACCCAGAAACAAACCGAGTCAAAACACAGGAGATCAGTCCACCAAGCGAGGTACAATAGAACAGGCACAAGCAGAGTCCGGGTCACAGGCAAAGGTCAGTCCAGGTAGAGTTCAAACAGAAATTTAGGAACAGACAAAGGTCAGCAACAGAGAACACTCAAAAACTCCAGCGCAGGTAAGCCCAGCAAACGCTATACCAGGCACAGATGATATACACAAAAACCACTCTTCTATTCAGCTGCACACAGCTCCAATTCCATTCAGCTGTTCGGCCTCGGTGTAGAGGATGCCGTGGGAAAAACCCAACTGCAGGTAAACAGGGATGCTGCAACCCTCTGAGCACTGATCCTGAAACCCCTGTGCTATCGTGAGCACATCCACCGAAAGAGGGAATAGGCTGTGCGCGCACTCCTGCAGGGGGCAATCTTCTGGGTTTATAGGCCCAAAGAGTGCCTCCTAACAAGAACGCACTAAAAGAAATTAGTGATTGCAGTTGTCACAGCATTGGCACATACTGTGTCCTTGAACAAGGAATCATTGCATTTCCAAGACCATTTCTTACTGCTTTGGCTTGGTACTGATATCGCCACAGAGACAGAGGAATGATCTGACCAGGGACAGCTATCAATAGACGCTGTAGGGTACCAATCTAAAGCTCTATGGCTAACAAAGATGTAGTCTATGCGTGAGTATACACAATGTGGATTAGAATAGAAGGTGCAATCTTGGGTCGTAGGGTTCAAAGTTCACCAAGTATCAACCAATTGAAGCTCCTGAAGTTTAAATCAGAATGAATAAGGTTTAGAAAAAAAATTGAGGTTTTCCTAGATGAGGTATCACTCCTAGGGTCGAAAACAAGGTTAAGGTTCACAGGTATCTTCTCATGAGTAGATACTTACCCGCCACAGAGCACAGATTAATGCCAAATTGCTGGATATACCATCTGATGTTGAAATGACCTCTCTTTACTCACCTAATCAACAGACTACAGTTGCCACCATAAAGTACCTAGGAATATTAAAAGGATTCGCAAAAGGTATCCTCATAGAGGGCAGTGGATAAAATCTGGAAGGTTGAGATCCACCAAGAACTGTGGTAGATCTGAAGGGTCATGAAGAACGTAATTCTTTCCACCATGGCGAGCAATCAGACAAAAGGGGAAGCCCCATCTATATGGGATGTTCTTATCACGCAGCACAGAGAGCAGAGGTTTGAGGGCTCTACGCAGATCAAGTGTATGCTTAGACAGATCAGGTAAAAGCTGTAATTGCGCTCCACCATACTAAATGGAACTTGCTTCATGGGCCTTGTACATGATATCTTCCTTAGTGCGATAGAAATGAATCTGACAGATAACATCTCTAGCCCGCTGAGGATCTCTACTTCATGGGCCCGGGGTTTTATGAACCCGGTCAATTTCAACATCAGATGGTATATACAGCTATTTGGCAATAATCTGTGCTCCGTGGCGGATAAGTATCTCCTCATAGGAAGATACCTGTGAAGAAAGCTTAGAGCACGTTTGCTGTAAGGCGGTAGTGGTATCAGTGACCTGTTGCAGGGAGCACTGCATCCTGGAATTCCGTCTTGCAATATCTGGAATGCTGGAGAGAGTATTGGCCAAGCTTGCTGCTCGCAATCGGGTCCCACAGCCGCAGGGAAAACCAGAAATTGAGGGCCCGGCTTTGCGGCCTGATCTGTTGGTTCAGCCTCATTTTCTAACTGGGGCCGCGGCCTTGTGGCCTGGTCAAAAAGGAATCCTGCCAGAAGCTGCCGATGTTTTACCAGAACCTCCTTTCTGTGTGGATTTGGACTAGGGCCCCATGAGTAAGGAGAGAAGATGATTGCTTAGATGCAGAATAGATGGAATTTTCCCTGAATGGGTTCAGGAGCTATAGGACAATGCGTCCTAGTCCGCCATCAGCCGGGAATTAATTACATTTGTGCTTACAATGAGTTATCCATTACAATATGATTAAGAGCTAACAAGAAAACAGTGCATCCCTACACACAAACATACCAGGAGAAAAAAATTGGATAAGAAATTTCTCTTTACATGTCCAAAACAGATAATGTTATGTGTTAACACAGCTGGGTTTATAGTTTGCAGTAGATCAATCTGGGTTAGATCACAATGAAATAGTGCATGAAAATTACTTAGTTAAGGAAGTTGCACTGATTTATGAATGCTCCCAAAGGCTGGAGAAGATACACACTGTGAACGTGGGTGATCCAGCAAACCTGGAATGGGTTTCTTCAAAGTCATTTGGTATTTGTTAGCAAATGTTTTCAATTCTGGACCAGATCCATTCCAAGTTTGCTGGATCACCCAGCTTCACTGATGAAAGTATATCCTCTCCAGCCATGGAGAGCGTTAATAATTCAGGCTCATTGAAAGAAGAGCTTTATGATCATAGAAACATATAAAGTAAATTATAAATAAAGAGCATGGCCTAGGAAAAGCAATTGCATTGAATTTGGCTCATTTTTTTCAACATGAGGTCCATTTGCTCTGTATTTATGTCCAATAGTGTGCTAAAGGAAACTAACGGGTCCTGGTGAAATCTTGGGTATTCTGCAACACATAAAACTTGAAGGCAAGTGAATAAATCTGAACTGTATAAGTTTATCAGCTGTGATTATGTCACCACGTAACTTGGGAGACACGGAAGTAATATGCTTCAATCAAAAGGTAAAGTTAGCGAATGAATTAAACCTGGCCATCTCAAACAAAGTATAATCATTGGTAACCACTTTCTTCTGGGTAAAGCCATGGAGGAGGTCTCAATGGAAAGGCACAGTGAAGCGGCACAGTGTTCTTATCGCATGCCTACGCAAATGTGAAAAACATTGTTTGGTATTCATGTCCCACATTTAGGCATTTGTAAGTTTCTAAATACTGTAATTCATTATAAAAGAGATTAGATATTTGATTTTGTTGGTATCCAACCACAATTTCATGGTGCTGCAGGGCAGGATGGTGGACCCTCCATGTCACCAGTGTTAGCAGGGGGCAGAGTCCAGGCAGCTGCCCGGTTTTCTCCAGAGGCTTTAGAGGTGAGGATGTTACACTGCAGGCAACTGCCAGGTTGTGGCCCCTGTGCATGCAGAGGCAGGTGACTGCTGACAGACAGGAATGAGGCGAGGTGCCGGAACATGAGACAGAAGCATAGTAAAACAAGCCAGAGATCAAGGCAGACGGCAAGCAGGAGTAGTAAAGGGTCAAAGCCAGAGTCAGTACAATGGAAAATCATCAACTGGAGACTCAGACATGAATAGCTGGAGCCTGGAAACACAACCAGGGGAACTCCTTGTTCAGGCAACTTCCAGTTGCTAGTCACTTCCTTTTATAGGGGAGGTCAGGTGGAAGTCACATGACCAGCAAGTGAGAGAACCCCCCCCACCAGAGGGAGTGCTGGAGCAGAGGCAGCTCAGGTGGAGTTTACACTTCTGCCAGCAGAGGTAGTGCTTCTGTGAAATTCTGGTGGAAAGGGGCAGCTCTCTGAGGATCACATGATTGAGAACAGGAAGTGACCAGCGGACAGGATTCCAGAATAGGGCTGCTGCTGGCTGCAGAGGAATGTGAGGTGGGCTATACAGACAGTGGCACAGATCCCTGGTCCTGTGGGGATCTGTGACACACAATGTATTAGTTTATAAATTTCATTCAGGTTGGGGTTGGGAATAGAATAGATATTTGTATATTAGAAATCTAGCTTTATAACAGACTAGAATTGAGAAACCTTTTAGAGAGGCTAGTCCAGGGAGAGAACTAGTACACCAAATCATGCATTTGTTCAAACCTCTATTATAATCACTGCCACAGTAGCCACATTATCCAAGAAGAAAAAATAGTCCTATATAAAGGCAAGCTAAGAGGCAAAAAATAGGTGGGTCAGAAAGGTTAAACTCATCCATGAGAACTATTGAGAGAACTTTGTTCAAATCTAGTTGATTAGTATTAAAAGGTGATTGTTATTTCTGATTTGTGTCATGTACTGTAAAAAGCACTTTGTGTGTTCTATGTAGATCATATAAAAAGGCTGATTTGTGACATCCCTACACTTTAAGAGTTTAGCTTTAAGTTTGGTGCAGTGACTTTACCAGTACCAGGGAGCTGTCATGGACTACATGATCAGAGATATGTTATTCAGACACTCGGTTGATCTGGATTACTTCTCTCAAAGTGGTTAGAAATCCAAGGAATTTTGTCTTATTTCACCTTTCTCTAACCGCCAGCATCTAAGCTTAATGCTGTTGTTTTTTTTTTTTTTTTTTGAGTTACAGTTTTTTCAGTTAAATAATAATGGTAAATATTAATCTAGGTAGGCATTGCCAACCCAAGAAAGCTTTTGTTCAATTTCCTAAGGTTTCTGAGTAAACATAATATTAGGTTTATGATGAATATTTGCCTTCAGTTAGTAAATACCCAATATTTATTGTTTGTGTTTTTAAGGCTATTCACTTATTGTGCTTCCCACATATTAGGAGACTATATAACAAACTTTGAAGCTGCAGATAATAAAATGTTAACAGTTGTGTGAGAAATAAGAATATGGCAATTAAAGAATCAAGCTTCAAATTCACAATTTCTGAATACCTGGTTTATTAAAATGATGTTTTTTTTTCCTAACTTTGATACTTGATCTTTTAAGGCATTATGTTATCACAGTGTTAATTGGTTACTCTTCCCACTCTGACCAGCAGATGGCCCCCTGTAACACATTGGACTTAGCTCCATTACATAGAGCAATAACCGTCACAATATTCTTTGTGAACCAGGCATGAGGAAGCTTTGGTTTTATACGTAATTTATATCAGTTCATACAAACACTTTATATCCATCTTATACTGGTCTAGTCCATCTGTCAAATTTTAAAACCCATTGTTGCCCCTGAGCCAAAAAGTTTGCCCACCTCTGTTGTGAACTGACTTTAAGTTCCATCCTCCACTTACTTTGTGCCTAAATACATTAAACATGTTGCAATGTGTTAGGAATTTGTTAAACACTTTGTAAAATCCATTGCTAACACATTTCAACATGTTGTAATAAAATCTATGGACACACCAGGTTGCATACATTTTTTTAAGGTGATTGGGTATTTTTTGCAAGGAGAATGTTCACCTAGTTCACTAAGTCAATTATCCCTTATATGGTGATAATTCAGTTTGCTAAGTGAACAGTCTAAACTCTTTTTGTAAATCAAGCATACTGTCTTGAGAACCAGAATATGCATCTTGCACATAAAAGTCCTGATATGATCAATTACACCAAGGGTCAGCAAAATTTTTTGGCTACTTGGCCATTTTAGGAGGTCAAGAAGGCACACTAGGCCGGACTCTCTCTCAAGTCCCACGCTGATGGCTCCAGAAGAACATCCCTGAAGGGAATTCCCTTTCCTCCGCAATGCATACGGGGGAGAGGGAATGTCCCCTTACCCCGACAGCAGAAGTGTTAACGCCGACTGCGGTAAATAAGGAAGGGAGGCATAACAAGGAGGCTCCAGAGCCGTGGGTTGCCGACCCCTGCCGGCTGGGATTAGGCCGGATCGACCAGGGGGACGTTAGGCTGGAACAGACTACTGACTAGGCTGTATCTGGCCTAAAGACCAGAGTTTGCCTATCCCTGAATTACATGATCAGTGACAATGCTAGGATCTGCTTGTTCAAATATTCTTTTAACTTACAATAGTATGCTTATTATTATTATATATATATATATATATATATATATATATATATATATATAGTCTAAATTAACTTTAATACAATGACTGCTTTAAATTCAGCGTTTTGCGTTGTATTCTAGGGAATTTCTTTTGGTGGAGAAGCAAGCATATAACTCAGAAATTCCTCAGTCAGTAATTGTATATTGTGTAAGTGTATATTGCAAACAACTTACAAAAGTATATAACATTTGGTGTGTGTGTGTGTTCTTATTAGTTCTTAGATGAGTATTTCTTGCTCTTGATTAGGAATACATCAGGTAGCCTAATACCCTGGTTTACCTATAGATCTATGAAAGTAATCTGACCTGTCTATAGACTTCAAACTCTGACTCTTGGTTCTGCTAACAGACACTTACATTCTGTTCTAAACTCCAATTTGACACCTTGGACCAGTATTTCTCAACTATGGTTCCTCCAGAGGTTACTAGGGGTTCCTTGAGTTCCTTGAGCAGTTTGTGCCTCTCAGGTCAGTATAAGTGACACCATTGATCTGTAAGGGTGACATTCTTCCCACTAACCACCACACTAATGTACTATGAGCTGTGGATATAGTAATTATAGCAGAGGTTCTGTGAAGACCTGAACGGTATTTCAAGGGGTCCCCCCAAGTTAAAGAGGTCGAGAAACACTGCCTTAGACTAATCTCTGCAGAAGGTTTGGAGGATAGGTGGATGGACTTGGAAATTAGAGAAGAGGGTGACTATCAACCAATCAAGGTATACATGATGACTAACCTAAATATATGTCACATAGGGTTAAAGTAAAGATTTGGAAAATTTCTTTCAGCATTGCTTAACATTTAATGAGAATTATTCTATAAAAACACAATGTTTATTTTTTAACATTTACAAGTTACCAAACTATAAAGTATGACAGAAAAGAGGAAACACTGCAGAAAGTCACTCATCAGCAATGGCTTGCTCATCCAGCCAGAGAAAGAACAAGGCGTGTAACCTAGTAAGTATCCCTCATTGCTGTCAAGTTGTTACCTGCAATTGGATCAATAGTGTTGAAATATTTAAAATTATTCTCCATTCCTATAGCATTACAAGCATGAAATCATCTTTACACCAGCTCTGATAGAAATTATTTCATAAACATTAATATATTAACACATTTTTTGCTTACTTTATAAATGAATCTTGCATTTAGAAACAATTATGTGTATATAAAATGAGATTAAATATTTCCGATATTTAGTTGTGTGATTATTTTTACAAAGAATCTGGATTTCATGTCTTCATGGCTTTATATAGCCACCATAATTTCATCTAACGGCTTCCGCTTTAAGTTTGGCACAGTGGCATCTTTGCTTGGATAGCCAACAGGTAGAAGCATGAGGAGCTTTTCATTTGTAGGGCGTTCAAGCAGCACCCTGAGTCGAGGACCACAGTTAAGGGGAGTTGTAGTTACAGTTACTAAGCCTGCATACTGAAACAAAGAAAGGGATATTATTTGAAATTAATATACAAATTATATTTATTTAAATTAAATGTAATGTCATTAAAAGGAAAAGATGTCCGTTATTCATAAAATTTATAGCTTTGTGTGTGCTATTCTTTTTTTATAAAACCTTAAGATGTATAAATATACAATAACTTTTTATAATCAATGGCATAAACATATACATTTCACATAAGTACAAGGATTGTATCTTTCAGAATAAAGAAAAGCTCAATAATGGGTAATCTGTGGGAGTATGGTCAAATATTAACTCATTTTATTACTTCCAGGACTAGTTAGCTCTATAATAAATACTAATATTATAGATATTTTACAATTTAAATATAGGTAGCAGGATAGCAACCAAACTGCTATGATATATTGCGGACCCTTTCAGAATCTTTAATTACATTTTTTTGTTGTTGTCAGATCTAGGCTTTCAAATCAATTTATAATTTTGTAATAGTTAGAACGTTATAGAACTATAACTGTGCAATGTGGCCTACTGCGATTTAAAATATTATGGAGCACTACACATTACATTGTAGTTATTTTTTAACTAGGGCAAATGCAAAGAAAAAATTCTAGGTAGGGTTCATTTTAAGTTTCTCATGAATAAACAATAGTAACCACACCTCTGACAAACAATCATATTACACGATTTTTAGATGTACATTTCACTTATCACCAGAGTACTCTCAGCCTCTTTTGTTTTCATGTTTGTGAGCTGGAATGTTAAGGAGTTCCTTCCCTTCTTTGAAATACTTAATTGAGTAGAATTTATTCCAAAGGAATAGTGTTTAACCCTTTAACACCAAGATTACTAGTGTTGATTAACGTCTATTTTTAAAGCAGTGGCATTTACTGAAACATTCCTCTGTGCAGAATAAGTTACTACCATTGAAACATAGACGTGAAAGATTGTTTACCAGAATGTCGGATTCACTGCTTTAAAAGATATCCCCCCACTATACCTAATTTGCCAAATAAATAATTATTGACATTAAATACGTGCTGGGTAAAGATCATATGGCACGTATGGCAAAGATCACACGCATGCCACCCTCTTCTCTTTTGTACAAAAGGGACATCCTTTTGGTAGCATTGCCTTCAAAGGTTTAATGCAGTCTTTTTTTTTCAATTTAAATGCAAATAAAAAAAAGCAAACAAAAAAAAGTAACTATTTTTTAAAAACAGCAACATTTTATTCTGCATTTTGTCAAGTTATATTATTAATATGCAAAAAAATAAATCTAGGGAGTACAGGCAAGAAAAAAAGTTAATTAGGGTTAACAAGGGGATTAATAAAGGAATAAAAAAACAACCTTTATGCAGTAAAAAAAACACAACTAAACTTTTTTAAAAAGAATATTTTTAGGTATGTACACAAGGGTTGCAGCAGTCCTAATCATGCCCCGTGTAATAACAGATCAGTTCCGTGTAGTTTCTCTGCTGCAGATTAAAACATTATATTGATAAAAAAAAATAACTAAGCAATGAGCTGTCAACCAACCACTGCCACTTTGACAGCTGTTTGCTTTGAGCTGTCAGTTTGACATCTTGGTTTTGCACAGTGCTGGAGAGAGTTGGACAGGTAAGGGCAGCTACCAGGCTAGCATGGCATCTGAGGTATGTATCTATTCTACCTCTTGCTCCCTGCAATTTTTCATGGGTTTTTATTATAAACTGACAAATATACAAAGTCGTTAACAAATATTTTTTTCCTTTACGCTTTGTATTGTAAAAAATGTATTTTATGCATATATTTTTTGATCATTCACTTATTTATTCTGCTGTAGACAGCAGAGTGACACCTGGCATAAACAAACCCATGTGATCTGACCCATGATTTAATGTCATGGTGATCATGGTAGACTTATTCTACTTTTCTGGGTTAACTTCACACTACAGTGTCAAGACTGTGTCCTCTTACGTCACTTTTCCCTGTGGTTATTTATGTCAAACAAGACAAATTTAGGCAAATCTCCAAAATGAACAGCGCTAATGAAGACTATTCCAGTGTGTATGACAACTATGTTTACCATAGAATGAAAGCTTTAACATATATGCCAATATTTCTGGGATCACAAGATGGTAATTTGTATATCCTAGACTATTTGGTTATTTGTATAGGGCCAGAAAAAAATGTCAATTCCTCCAGCTTTTGTATATGGACAACACAAGCTATATAATATATATAGCATTAAAATATATAATATATATAGCTGTATAATAAAACTAATTCAGCATTACATTTCATGCTGTAATATACTGTACCTGAATGGCTGCCAGCAGTATGCCACAAGCAATTGACACACTAATCTCATTGTAATAATGAGTCTTCTTTCTGTCACTAGAAAGTATTCCATATATTTGTTTAAAGATCAAGATCAAATAAGGAGCTGTGTCAAGATATTCTTTTATCCAGTTAGTTCTAAAATAGAAACAAAACATATATGAAGCAAAATATATACGGTAAATATTGGCTTTCATGTTTAATCTTCTGAAAAAAAAAATACTAAACCCACCCTGTGCTAGATAATGTCCGATGTTTGCTCGCTAGTCTAAAATTTATGTTTCTATCTTTAAAACCAAATGTTTTCAGTATACTTTTTTCATATAGGTTTTAATGTATTCCTAATTTAAATATATTATCATAAATGTACCTTACATGAACACATTTAAGTTATTATTTTCAATGTTTACCTTAATCTTTTCAGATCATTAACCCATTTGTCTCCCATTCTTTTTCTGTAGTTTATTTCTTCCTCTTCTTCAATTATCTCCCGAATCTTGTGCTTTACCTCTGGATCATGGACAACTACAAATGTCCAAGGTTCTGTGTGAGCCCCACTAGGAGATGTTCCTGGGAATTACACAAAGAAATATGGGTATTATTTCAATTACCTTTTAAAAGCCAGGATGACAATGCAATGCTAAAGTGCATTCCCTACATTTGACTAAAACAAATCTGGTACAATAAACATGTTGCTTGAGTAAATGACAGTAAACAACCTGCTGCTCTGACGATGTTGTCAATGACTTCTCTCGGAACAGGTTCACTGCTGATAAACCTTACAGATCTTCTTTGGTTAAGCACCTCATAAAATTCTTTTGACCTTTTTACCATATACTGTTCATCATAACGCCGTGGTGTAAAAGGAATGTGCTCTATGTCTTCTTCATCTATGTCTTGGTATTCATCTTTGCCTTATGGAAAATAAACAGAACATTAAAAAAGTTACAATTACACAAAACAAGGGCAAAACTTTAATAAAAGTAGAACCCGTGACACCTGTAGAAACAATTCGCTCAAACCAAAAAGAAGAAAGAAGAAAGGACATGCCTTAAATGTCTGCTTCTTAATTCCATATTTTTTAAGGTGCTTTAAAACCTTATTTGTATAGGAAAATGCTATAAATTAGTAGGATCACTAAGTGACACATACACAAGTGTTTGAACCACTAATGGTCAGGAAAACTTTTACCTGCCGAGCCTTTGGCACCTTTTTAATTCTTTGAGTCAGGGCCAAAGATTTAATTTATTATAAAATACAAATTTTATACCAAAAGAAACTAAAGTTTTTGTTTGAAAATTAGGTGACATGTTTTATATACAGTTAAAAAAATTGGTGAGAAAAAAGTGTGATAGGAATAGGCAGGGCAGAAAGCTTTGTCCAACATCAAAAAACATTTCCATGGTGGAAGCATTGTAAGCCCAACATTCTGGCTCCATTATCATTTATTTCAAAATTTTAGGAGGTTTAATAATAACCCAAACTAACTTGCAGACCAATTGATCTTAGAGGACAATTGTGCTTCAAAACATCCAGCATGACTGTTAGTTGAATGATGCAGCATGGATATTGGTGATTCTGCTGAATTGACGGTGAGCAGGGTGGAAAAAGGGCTAGTGAAAGTGAAATATATAGTTAAAAAGGAATGTATTTTTTGCTGCTGGAGCCATTGCTGTTGTTCTTTTCAGCTTGGTAACCTTCCACAAGCCAATGGAAATTTATTCAGCATTCCCACTTTGTGTATCGTGCTTTCATGATGGAAAACCTCAGTTGCAAATAACATTTTATATGTGTAACATTGTATATATATGTTTATATATATATTTTATATATGCTTGATAGAGTGACTAAAACATTCTCACAAGTGCCCACAAACCCTTTTTTTGCTACAGAATTCATACTGGTAGAAAGGGGTAGTGAAGGTGGAACATTGAAGTGAAGGGACAATGAAGTTGGAGGTAAAGATGTCACAACCTCTGTATCTGGCTGCTTGGTTGTTTGGCAAGCTACCTGTTTGCTGGTTATGTAGAGTAACAAACTTTGTCAGTAAGAAAAGGTAAGATAGGTATCCATTCTATATGACCTTTACTATAATCAGAAGGTAACTTATCAAACTCTTTTATTCCTGAAGATGCCTATAGCTTCTTGATCCTGTTTGCAGAGGGCTTCCAGGTACATTGATGATTCTTGTCAATGTAAATGTCACTTGCTCGATGCATATACAGTAGTTTGAATCCACAGCAGAACTATAATACCCTTAATAAAAAGAATAAATGTGCCTGCCTGCAAATTTAAGGTACACATGCTTAGTGTACGATGCCATCATAGCATGCCTGGCTGCCAGGAATGATTTATATCATTTTGGCCTGGCCAACCAAGATGGCCAAAGACCTGAACGGAGAAGAAGACTGGTTGATAATGGCTGCACTGTCAAAGTAAGAGGAGAGGTAAGTGTACTTATCAGACACTTTCATTTAACAAGTATCCACCAATTGTACTCCTGTGTTGTTACAATCAATGATTGTCGGCTGATGCTGGATAAAGTAAAAAGCTAGAGGATGAGATCAGCAGATTTGAGATGCAGAAAGGATGAAAAATGCTACAACAGTATTTTGTAAAAGAAAAAAAACAAAACAAATACATAGCAAATGTTTATGATACACAGGGCTTTAAAAAACAAAACTTATACAGTCAGGGTTTAGATCTATAATAATCATAAAATACATTATTAGGTTTGAAACAGTGAGAGCACCAGGGGAAAAATCAATAACTGCAGACTTGAGACTCTTGTGAAAGGTGAATGCCCTTTGTTTAGGCTAGACTGTTAACATGGCAAAATGTCACTTTTAAAAGGCGACAATTCAAAATTGAATAACCTTTTTTGAATATATTGCATATTATCCAATGTGCTAATGAAAATAATTTTATATATTTAGCTATGTACAGTGTACTACAGATACAGTTGTCTATTTTTTGTTTTCTTTGCATCCGTAAGCAAATGTCCAGTCACACCTTTGTCTCTCTTGTCACCTCACTAAAGCTACTCAAAGATTCCAAAAGGCAGTTGGACGTGTAGGCAGAGTTTGAACATAATCCAACCACCAACACGTCTTCTCTACGAAAGATCTTTTCACAAACCTGCATGTCTAAATTAGCTGGGAAGTCTCTCTTATACAGGGAGGCATAATTTAGGATGCTTACCTTCCACAAGGGAATCGCCTTCACAACAGAAAATCATTTATGTTTGATTGACAGACATCAGCTATTTTATAAAGTTGAAAAAGCTACTAAGATTTTTTTTTTCCTGATAACTCCCAAATAAGATACACATTTTTTTTCCGGAGTCACTTTACCTAAGGTGCCCACCTCCAACATTTTCTTTTTAAGCTTATGTTTAACTGGGTAAAATGAGCTATATCGCCTTTTTTACATCCAAATGTATGTCACTATGTTCACTACAGCATTAAAGCTTATATCTAGATCTCTGTAAACAAATAACTCTATCCAACTCCTATCTCCAACCCTTCTAACCAAGCACTAACGTAACAAAACAAAAACAAAACCCAAAATTTCAAATT
Organism: Pyxicephalus adspersus; assembly: GCF_032062135.1. Classification (NCBI taxonomy): domain Eukaryota; kingdom Metazoa; phylum Chordata; class Amphibia; order Anura; family Pyxicephalidae; genus Pyxicephalus; species Pyxicephalus adspersus. Next base: position 109,918,303 of record NC_092861.1, read on the forward strand.
TGTGGTCACTTGACATTTGGTCTTCTTTTGTTTACTTCCAATGGAGTTACATTGCCTGACTGACGTGAATAGTTCATGTTTGTTGTATGAGATAGCCCCTTTCTGAATGGACCAGATGATGACATTAGCTGAATGAGAAATGCCGGGACTGGTGATTGTGGGCACCATTGCGTGGGTGTATCAACAGCCCCTGTACATGGAAGTAGCACTATCAAGGGAACTGGATGGTGGCATTTGGTAAGTATACCTTTTTTCATGATGTAAGGAAAATATCAGTCTTGTAGACGGTTAAAGGGGCATGAAGATATGGAACTGATGGGGAAATGTCTATTTTTTTCCCCAGAAATGGACTTTAAAGGTTAGTCCGCCGTTTAAATTATAGTGGTGAAAATACATTTGGGACAAGTTATAATACTAGTCCACCAGAAGCGATTTAGGCAAAACACAATTTCCTTTTGCTGACGTCTTGCCTCATCCCCATAGACAGCTGGCATGAGTTCTAAAAGGGCACAGTCAACAATGGAACCAAGTGCTGTTTTAGATCTGTACTATAGCTAGCCATGCTGTTTTAAAATAAAAAGTGGTCCTTTGGCATTTTGTTTAAGACATCTACTTACGTGTTTTAAAAAAAATGAGGCTTAATTAAATCACAGCAAGCTGAATAGGCTTTATATCTCTGACTAGAGCTTATTTCAAGAAAGAGAATACAACTCACTTCACAACATGTGGCATCTCTAAAACAATAATCCCTTAGACATTAAAGCATCAATGTACAATTCTCAACCCCCTTGTAATGGTGTTATAGAAAGTTCTCCTCTTGCTCTTTAAATGTCCTTCTTGGCACTATATAACCTTAAGGCCATTCATATGTCCATTTAAAAGGTGCATCGCCAGGCCCACTTGGCCAACAACCACAATCTGGAGACTTCTTTGGCTGGTGAAATTGTGGAAAATATTGCCAAACACCCTCTAATCCTAGCTTCACACTTCTCACACACACACACATATTAACATTATATTTAATTAACCAAGTTCTTGACATTTTATTCACAAAGTTGCAGTCCTCTTTTTTAGTAATCATATAATAATATAATATATTATTACATGATCCCTATATTGTAGCTGTACTGTAATGTATGTGTCTTTACAACCATGTATTTTATCGTACTATTATGCTTAGTAATATTTAAGTGTTCACAGCTCTTGAGCATTCAAAAGGTTACTTATGAAAGGTCCGGTGACTTCACGTCAAACATAGCATCCTGAAAAGTCATCCATCAAGATATTTATGAGTTTTTATTTTTTTAGACATACATATTAAAGCAAGCAGCTTCATTTGTACAATGTTCTCAGTGTGTAACTGTGAATGTTTTAAAAATTATTCCTGGTTTAAAGTTTGTTATTATGTGTGCAAACAAGGGCAGATGACTGGGTCATCATCGAGTCAACTCTCCCAATGCAGGATTCGACATCTGGATGCATAAAACTTTTAAATTGTTCACCACAGAGGCCAGGACTATTGTCTACTATCATCAGCAGGGCAGGTTTTTCAAATGTCCTATTTACTAATTACGTGTCTTATGTCTGCTCTGAAGTGCTGTGCAGATAAGTGATCCACTAATGAAGTATGTTACTATTACCATGTTAAGTCATTTACTGCACATGAGGTGGAAATCTGCACCACATAATCCGCAGTGTCCTCATCACCTAATAATGTAGCAACTTCTATTGGATCACAGTGGCTGATCCTAGCTTTAATTCTGCAAAAAGGTCAGAGATGTGCTTATCATAACTTTTTTTTTAACGCAGGCTATACATCATGTACAATGGCTGTGCCTTATTGTTCTCTTTTTAGTGATGGTCTAAAAGTCAATTAATAAATATATATTTTCTAACTTTTGGGATCTCTAATAAGTATAGTTTTCAGACATGTTAATGAAATGTTTGCTACTTTTATTGGTTCTTTTTCCAAAACACCGAAATATAGGGCTGTTTATATATTGGTCTAAATAAAAAGAAGCTATTGTCCCTGTGCCCCCACCATCAAGGAACCCCATCTGGGATATATGTTTACACTCTCACCCCAATCAACAGACCTCACATCTGCCGATCCATATGACAATTTTACACACCTCTCTCCTTTGTATCACTGCTTTTAGTGCTTCTTTGATGGTTTCTAGAAGAGGATTTAATGTCTTGATGTTGGGGCAAATAATCCAAAAATGTACCTATTAAAAATATCTTTGCATGCATTTAGGTAAATGCTTCATGTATAAAGTTGTGTGCATTGTTGCATGCTCCATGTAAGCAGTGGAAGCCACAGTGCACAGTGCACAACAGCTGAAAAGCCAGTAGGGCAGTAAGGAAAAGTGGCACAGCAGCTTTAAAGCTTATTGACTTTTGTTGCCCTGTTGACTAGAGTTTAAAGATCAAACAGAATTGTATAGGATAAGTGATCTGAACTGTTCTGTATTGGCGAATGGGCAAAGTTTGCGGCAAACCACCTTGCTCATTGGTGAACTGCAGTCAATCTCTATTCATTAGTCAGTTATTTTTTTCTTTATTATTCTCTGCAGGTCCCCACAGATTTAAATCTCCACATTTTCATTGCTATAGCACCCTGGCCTTTCTTAATACCATTATCAATACAGAATAGCAGTTGTTGTATTGTGATGTTGCAAAATGGAGATGATAATATCCCATTTCTATTGTTTGATTTTGAATCCAGTGTGTATGCACACAAATTCAAATGCTCATGGCCTTAGATAATACACCTAATTTATAATAAACATTTACGGCTAATTATGAAACTGGAATAAAGTGGAACCAAGGAATTTTTAGACTAAATATTTTTGATAAGGGGCATGCATTTTCTAAAAAGCACAGTGTTTATATCATTTAAAATTTAATTACACACTTTTTACAGAATAAGAATAATTATCAGAATGTATGTTTTGTACAGCTCAGAAATGTTCCTGCAGGAGTTTAACAAATGTCCCTGTTATGTTCTCACATTCCTAAAACAATTGTACTTTACTGATATCTTCATTTCTAAGGTTTATGTGATCCAATTTATACAGCAGACAAAATAAAGAATGCTTTCAGGGGAGATTAAATACAATCTTAACAACATGATGTAGGAACAAACTGATACTGTGGGACAAAGCATCTGTTCCACTGGGCTTTGTGTTGTACTTAATTACAAAAAAAAAAAAACTTGCAAGTATTTTGTTTACTAGCTTTGAGTCATGACCCTTTGTTCTAGAAAACTTTACCCAAGTAGCTACTTTGTATTTTTCTGTTTTGCTTTTCACTCTTCTGATGTTTGACTATTGGGTTACTTCATTTCAAAGGAGGCACTCTGGCTGACCATGGATGGGTAGATGGTCAAAAATGATGGTCAGTCAGCCCTTTTAAAATTGCAAGACCAGTTTTCTCCCCAAAAGGTCAAAAGGTAAATTTAGCACTCATGGAGTACCAATGACCAAATCCCTATTTATTATTACAAGTAAGACTTGAAGCACTTTCAGAATTTGGGCTCTAAATGGGCACTTTGTCGTGCTTAGTAAATAAAAGTAGCAGCCTTAGGCTGCTCTCGGACGAGAATCTGACATGTGTACAAAGGCCATCTGACGTCATTCTGTCCTGGCGAATCCATGAATGACAGAATATGAACAACCACAATGATAGTGAAGAGTCAGCCTTTTATCATTGCAAACGATCATGAAAGATTATTTCCAACAAAAAAATACTAGCCTTAGCTTTGCTTGGTTAGGGGTGGTGGACATTATCTTCTATGCCTGATTGAAAAACCTGCCTGATTGATTCCTTTCAAGAATAGTGGTAAAGTATACATTTAAACTTTAACTGTTATGTTGCCACTGTATAAAAAAAATAAATAGTTGAAGAAAGACCATAATGACTAGATTGCCAGGAATTATTTATATTATGGATGCAAAGTGAAAACATTTTCTTTGTAATTTTTAAGAGTGGCAAGGGGTTAGAACTATTTGTTTTCTTGTAACTGCTTTTTGGCACTATGTTAGAATTATATATTTATATATATATATATATATATATATATATATTTATTTATGTGGCAGAGTGTCCCAAACCCTTGTGCAGAAAGTGTTGGATGGGGTACTGCCCAGACAAAGATATTATATGTTTTAAGTCTCCAAGAAATGTTTTGTATTAGCTGTCTTTTCAGCTTGGTTGGTGGAAAGCAGTATTGTTAGGGTCCTGGAGACTGACCAGGGAAAAGAGTGGGAGGGTTTCCCTGGTGCACTGGACTCATGGTTGGGTTTTTACCTGTGGAGGGGGAGTACGGGTGTGCCATTTAATTAGACAGTGTGATCCCAGAATTGTGAGGGAACTGAGCTCCGGAGGACAAACACTGAACTATATGTAAATTTGGCTCCAGCCAATCAGGGATTTGAGTGAGCCAGCTACTTGCTTAGTCAAGCCACCATGTTGTTTTTTTTCTTTGTGACAGGCTGGAGCCTGTGCTGAATTTTAACTGGAAGTCTGCCGTCTCACATTTAGACTATTCTGATCCCACAACATATATATATATATATATATATTTGTTTATTCCTTAATATTATGAATTAATATTAAATTGGCAGCTTTGAGGGTTTGGGGATACCAGAGTGCCCAGAAAGTGAAATACGAAGAGAACATGCAAACTCCAAACAGATATTGTCCATACCAAAAGCATAACTCTTATTCAAACTCATCAACAGTAACACAGATGGAAATAAAAATGGTTTTCCTTTACTTCTAGGGGTTGGGCCGTATGAAGCACCCGCAACTTCACATAGCTCGATAAACACGAGTTGACTTCCATCTCTGCATCTCATACTGCTTACCTGAATTGTGGGCGAGCACCTGAAGCCCTTAAGGACTCTATCACTGCAGGAGTGACCTTAATTAGAGGTCTGCTGCCCACTACAAACCAGGAGCCAACGCTCCATCTACAAGCCATGTGACTTGTGCCTTCCTCACCCTGTGGCTTTCTTGAGGACATTTTCAGGGCATACTTACAGGCAATAGGAAGGTGAAATCAGCAGTGTTCGCAGATGACTTGCTTTTATATATAACTAATACAAAAGGAAGTCTCCCAGGCAACTATCTCAGGCTATTAAATTATTCTTGACAAATCTAAGGCCTTATAACTAACTTTGTAAGACCAAAATGGAGCTACTTATACCCCATTGTGTGGTTAAAGGAAAAACTGAAATATTTGGGAGGTCCAGATCTCAAAGAAGTCCTCTAAACTTTATCGTTTTAATGTTTCAACTTTACAAATGGTCTACTTTTATCTATTCCTACATGGGCACGATTAGTTTAATTAAGATAATACTGTTCCTAAAACTTTTATATACTATCCAAATGCTACCGATAATTCTGTGTCCTTACAAATTGAGAGATCTTTCATTTGGTGCGTGTGTGTGTGTGTGTGTGTGTGGGGGGGATACAACAACCAGTGAAAAATGAAGGACTTCATTTTCCATATTTAGAACTCTATAATATTCAGCTATAACTAGAAATATTAGAGATTGGTTGCATAAAACTTATTCTATGCTGCATATGCATAAAGAGTTACTGCCACCAGAAGTTCAGACAAATACACTTTTATTTTCTAGTTGGCATGTGTGGTATAAGATTAGGGGATTGCAGAGAGTATTTGGGATGCATGGCCTAGATTTCCACTGCTTGACAGGTAAGTCCTTTGGTAATTGTTTACATAAGAAACCAACATCTCACGCAGCGATACCAACCTTGTACCCGTTTTTGAGAACAGAATTCTTTGCCTACTTTCAAATTCACTCCAATGAATGAGGACACCCACTGACACCTTAACAGATTATACATATACACATACATATACATAAATGGATATATGCAGAGCCCCCCACCCTTGGACAATTTAAAAAAAAATTAAGATATGTTTTAAAAATGGACTGGATAGAGGCCTCTTTGAAGATAGAATTGAAAGTAAGCACAGTTTTTGATGTCTGGGAATCGTATATGGCCATTTTGTCTTTGTCAGAAAGCTTATTGTCTCAATTTATTATTTATATTTTGATGGTATATATACATTGTTATCTATTGTTTCATGCCTATATGTAAAATTGTTGTTCAATATTGTGAATTAATACCACACAAACAATAAATTAAGTAAAAAAAAAATGCTATACTTTATCAGAGTAAGGAAATTCTAGACCCCTGGCAGATTTTTTATTTTTGGCTATATCCCCGTTGTAGGTTTTACTTTACATTCTCCTGATGAAATTGTCAGGAGAATAGTAGGGGTACATCTCTTTAACAAAGTAGTGAATAGCAGTGGTATGCATTATTTAACTCACTTTTTGTGAGCCCAGGGCTTCAAAGGTCTTCCGCTCGACCTCACCAGATAATAATACAGTGCTCTGACAAGTGTCATGTTAGGGTTTAGTTTGACCTATACTTTAAAGAAACTTAATTGAAGTATTTTGTATGTGCACAGTACAACCTACCTCTTTTTTCCCACCATGGCTGTTTGGCTAAGCGCAGATTGACACCCGCCTATTCCAAGAGGCAGCTCTTCATTGCACAAACTGTAAATGCAACACAACTTCACAGCCATTGCCAGTTAGCTCATATAATATCCATGAGACCCAGATGTAACAGATCCTGTGTAAAATTAAGCTTTTCTGAAGCCTAACTTCTATTTACAGCCTATGTACAGCGCTGCGTAATATGTTGGTGCTAGATAAATACATACACACAAATCCTTATTCTCTTGGTTGTTCCTAATAAGCCCTAAATAGCACAATCCGTTCTTTCTCAAAAAATCCCCTTTTTATGCTTTACAATCAAACCTTCTTTTCCCTTCTTTCTTTTTTGTCTTTTTTTCTTGCTGCATTAGAAAAAAAAATATATGAGCCCTAGTTTAAAAATTAACACTATTCAAGGTAGAAAACTGCTAACCATTTCATTTTGTTACATACTTATCACTAGATTGCAAAGAACATAAAATTTGTTTTGCAAGATTATACTGCCAAAAGTAAGCCTTGAAAAAACAGTATATGTAATATCTTGTTATCTTACATAATGCTGGATCAGTTGGCTCATAGCAGAAATGTAAATATTGTTCTGGTCCATAGGAGATATAGAGGTGTAAGAGTTAAGTATTTACTATTATAAAACTTGTTAATCATAATCTTTGTGCCCCTTACCCTCCTCATCAGCTGGAACTTCTGTTCCGTCTTGAAGGTCTTCATCTACCCATGGACGTGATTCCACTTTTTTCTTCTCTTTTCCTTTTTTTTCTTTCTGATTGTTCCGCTTGTTTTGCAGAATTACTGCAATTAAAATACATATAACAGCAATAAAAACTGGGGACAAATATGAAAATATAGCCATGGCTTAAATTTTCCCCACAAAGATATTTTTGTTTCTGGTTCTTATTTGCTTAAAAGGCAAAGATAAGCGGAAAGGGGAGGTTTCGGCTCTGTAAAGGCCAGCTCAGATTTCACAACATGCTGAGTCTAGTGGAGTCTGTGCCATTAACTTTTTTTTTTTTTAAACACTGAAAGCTTAAAGGGGACCTTTCCTGCTCTTTTGAAGTGGAACTAAGCTTAAAAGGTAAACAATTGCAAGCAGGCCGGTTATTTATGGCAGTAGGGACAGGCCTTTTCACTATTAAAACATACTTACCTGCCTGTTCACAATCTTTTCTGAAATATACACCTAAATAAGAATGTACAGCTCAATGTATGATGCCAAGTATCCCAGGATACCCCCGACTGCTGCAAATTATTTAATTCCTATGTGCATGGACATACACACAGGAGTTATTCCAATCTATCAAATTAAGGTGCCCAAAGATCTGGAACCCAAAAGAGGACTGGGTAGGTGTGGCGACACCCACTATAGAACTAGGACAGATGAGTGTATTTAAAAAATTGTAAACAGGCTGGTAAGTTTATTTTATTGCACAACATACACCTTCTGCATCCACCTGCTTGCTATTTAGTTCCTCTTTAAAGAAACAATAACATTCCTTTTCCTCTCCATATGACTTTTTTTAAGCAATGTGGCTCCAGTTATGTCACAATGATAATTTTAGCTTTTTTCACAAATGGCTGCTTTTCCTTTTCCAGAAAATTGAGTGCAAAGGGTGTAAATGTACTTACCCTTTGCCATCTCCAATGTCCTGTGCATGTGCAGATAATCCAATCATTACACTAATATTGTCAAGATTGTCTTCTCCTGGGTTCAAGTTTGACTGTGAAGACTCTACAAAATGATGACCTGGTTCATTTCCAGGAGTGTGAATGAACTGCAACACATAAAAGAGGTGTAGTTTTTTAGATGTGTAAGACGTTATCATGGACAATTTATGTCTTACAGGAGAGGAATACTATGTAATAGAATTAAGTCCATATAGGATGTCTATAATCTACAAGCAGACCTGGATGTACTGTTTGATTGGGCAACCAAGTGGCAAATTACATTTATTATAGATAATTGTAAAGTTATGCACTTGGGAGCTAACAACATGCATGATTCATACTGTCTAGGGGGAATACACGAATTGGCTCCCTCAGGAAATAGTTTCAGCAACTACAATAGATTGCTTAAAGAATTAGCTGGATGTTTTTGTAGAACCACAGAATATAACTGGGTGTTAAGGCTTTAAAGTAAAAATAGTGAATGTTGATTCAGGAAACATCCTCATGGAATCAGGAAGGATTTATTTCGCTTGTTGAAGCTAATTGAACCAGGGATTTTTTTTTGCCTTCCTCTGGACTAACTATGTCTTATAGGGTTTCATATCTGGGATATGTTTATTTTAGTGGTTGAACTTGATGGTCAACCTAATCTACTATGTAACTATGTAACTATATGCTGCACACACTTGCCACAGAACGTGTGCCATTAAATTACCCTTTAAAGTGTATGTAAAAGTAACACACTGGGCAAAGCAAAGACGTGGTGGCCAAGAATAAAGGTAATGTTAAGCTTTGCGAATAGAGGGGTTAGTAGTATGTATTGTACAGGGGTTGGAAGTATATAGATACATAATGCAGGTGTCAGGGGTGTATTATGTAATTAGTGCAGAGGTAAGAAATGTTGCCTACAGTGTGCATAGGGCTGGTATGTACAAATTACATGGTGAAGAGATCAGGTATGAGCAATGTAAAGAGTGCATGGGCCAGGAGTATGTAATGTACACTAAAAGTCTGGGGTTAAGGAGCATGTAATATACAGAGTGCAGAGGTCAGGAAGTAACATACAACCCAGTGAAAAAAGCAGGTTCCATGGGTATATGGAGGTCAGATGTATATATGTACCCTAGTGTAAAGCACCCTCTATGTGTGTAGACAAACATAAGAGTTTTGCTCTAAACTGAATCTAAGCAGCAGTCTACAAGGATACAAAAACAATGATTCGTATACATGGCTGACTTCTGGGAGTGTTGGGGGGACAAGAATGGTGGCTCTTAGGAGGGGGCAGCAAGGGGCTGAGATCATAACTGGGAGGTGTTAAAAGTCAACTGAGACAGTAAAAAAGGGACAAAATATTATAGTCTGACTGAGATTGTGCTATTGCAGTCATTTAGTTTGGCTGAACCTTTAAATCCCCTCTACATCTCCCTTTACTGGAAGATTAAAGGGATCTTTTGCTTAACAATACATTGTTTAAAGCAATGAATGTCTTTAGTATCCATTTAATTCAAAAACAAGTTTGCTAAAACCTCTTTTATTTAGCATAAAAATTCCAGATTAGCTGGATCTAGCTGTAACCATAGTACAATCCATCTGCCCTAGGCAGACAAAAACAGCAGTAACAAGAATTAATTTTCATTTGAAATCATGACTGTGTAGCCATTACCTATTTTACAGTGAGATTGGGTCATAATGCAAAGAGCAGAATACTGCTGCCAAGTCATGTAATTTGTAAATTACAACCAAGATTTAACCCGGTGCGGTGAGGATTTTAGTGTGTACATATTGGCTCAGAGGTTAGCACTTTGCCCTTGGCAGTACTGGTTCCAAGGTATGAATCTCAGCCAGGACACTATCTGCAAGGAGTTTGCATGTTCTCTGTGTTTGTGTGGGTTTCCACCAGGCCCTCCAGTTACCTCCCACATTCCAAAAACATGCAGTTAAGTTATAAAAATTGCCTTAGTGTTAAAAGCATATGACTATTATATTGATATTAGATTGTGATTGAGGGACAGGTAATGACTTGACTCTGGACTTTGTAAAGCGTTGCATAATATGTGGGTGCTAAATAAATACTAGTTAACAATATTACATTGCATGTTCTCCCTGTGTTTGTATATGTTTCCTCTGAAATAAACATGTGTTTTGAGTTCTAAAAAGAATAATGCTTTACAAATATTGGCATTTATAAATGAAACTTATTATTTACCTAGAGTGTCCACGCATGAAATTTCTGCTATGGAGGTAGAGGTTTGAACCAAAGATACCAAACCTGGAGATTTTCTGTCTACCGATTACTTGTCAATTATAAATAAAACATAAAAAACTACATTTACTCTACAATGCCATTGTCACAATTACATTTTAAAAGATTTGCTTTTTATAAAATTGTACGTTAGTGCTCTAATGTCATTCATCCCTTATATTAGGCTCATTTTGTGAATATCTTTTAGTAAATACCTAGAAAGAATCATAGGTCTTGTACATGTCTTCTACACCAGCGGTGGTCCGTGGCTCCGGACGGTGCTCCTCGAGTGGGGTCAGCAGAAGGACCCTGCTGGGGGGGCACACCGGCCTGAGCCGCGGACCATGTCCCCCGTACAGATCACAGGCTCAGGGAAGTGGACACCTGCGATAGGAGAGTGGGCAGGTTCTGGCATCATGATGTCACTCTGGGGGGATGTTTCTTACCCTTTTAGTGACACCTTGCTCCCCACTCATGCACAATTCAGAGTTGGTAATTTTAGTGGTCCGTGGGTCCGAAATGGTTGGCGACCACTGTTTTACACCTCCAAAGTGTGTTCTACTATAGTCTAAGCAATTACTGTTTTCCCTTGTCAATGAAAAGATCAAAACAGCAAAGCATTTTGCAGATGTCCAATTATTTAAGCCTTGTACCTCCAAGTGTACTTTGTCCTGTACAAAGCACTTCAATTTCTGGTAGACATTGGACTTTCATCTGTATATAAAATGTGCCACTTTCATATTATAATAATGCTAATGCAAACATCATAGCCTTTCAATTATTAAACTCATGCATTGAATAAATGTATAAACTATTTAATTTTGGGGAAGCTCCAGAACATGGCATAAATTAGCCTCCTCTGTCCCACATTTCATGCAATATGGAGTGGAGCTAAGCCCATTTGAAAGAATCTATGTGGGGAGATATAGCCAGCATAGTAAAGTTTGAATGTCATTTACCTGTAAATTGATCATTTGTAGGCTCTACGGAAGTTAAAGTATCAAAAGTATCGGTGCGGCTTCACTCCATCTACTGACGCTCATTTGTCGTGTCTCATAATCAATATTATCTTATAGCTATGATATATATCTCCACTATTGCCCATCTAACAAGATTCACGCCTGCCAGCAGCTTGTTTAATGAGTTGCTCTATCAATAGCAGAGAGGTGTTTAATAATGACCAATACATATGATTGGATTTGTAAATAAGCAAAAGGAGCAGCCCTCAGAAATGGCTATAAAATGGATGCTGCATCATAGGATACGAGCTTTTTGAACTGAGAATTCGCAAAAGACTCAGGAAATGGAACACCAGGCATTCAGTCTCAGATAAAACCACCAGACCCAAGGAAAATTTAATTCCCCCAAAGTAGGAGGAAAATAAGAAGAATGGCTATTGAACTGAAACCTCCCCTTAGCTTATGCTACACATACCAACAAGAGTACAAGAGGGGGTCTTTGAGAACCTCTGGAGGTAGCAGTTCTTTATGGATATATAATAGGTAGCTCGGGTTCATTTTGGGGGCCATTAGTTGATCTAAGGCAGAGTCAGTATAACTAGCGGTTCCATGTATTCAGTCGTTTAGGTATCTAGTTATTGCAGCCCAACTGTATAACTGCACATCTGGAAGTTAATGCCCCCATTTGTAACTGGTTGTTGCAGGATACATATACTTGGCTCTTTGAGCAAGGATAGCATTTTAAAATGGCCACTCCAGCCCCACTAACATAGCTTTCTGTGAGTTGGGCCAAGTTGCAGCCTGTGAAGTGCTGTTCTCTCGCAAAACCCAACTGATGGGGTGTCAGTACAGAGGGTAAAAATTGTTGTAATCTACTAGACATTAGTTTGGCCAATATTTTATTTAGGCAGTTTAGTAGGGAGGAAGGTCCATAGGAGGTTACCAAAGAGGGATCTTTGCCTTTTTTAGGAATTCAAGTAATGTGGGCTTCATTAAAATCTGGGAATGGAACTTTATGAATTAGAATGGCAGTGTATACCTCTGTAAGTAAAGCGCCTTCTTCCAGAATAATTTTATAGTGGCAGAGAAGCCATCAGGGTCCAGTGTTTTATGGCTTGCCAAGGTTCTAATTGTTCTTAAAACCTCTTTCATAGTTAGAGGCAGGTAAGGAGGTCTCTTTGGTCTGAAGTCAGTTTTGATAGTCTGGCCTTCATTAAAAGATCATTAGGAATGGTTGGTTGAGATAGTGGGTGGTGTACAATTGTTGATAATATTGCTCAAAAGTCTTTTGAATGTAACTAGAATTTGTGTAAAAAGTAGGGGAATTAGCTAGCCGCCAGGTTAGAGCAGTGTTAAGATGAGTCCAGTGTCCCATTGGGTAACCCCCTATATTAGTTTTGGGTAATACTTTCAATTTTTGGGTTAGCTTAGCATACAACTTATAGGAGTTACAATTAGGCCCGTTTATTGAAGATAAACTATAAGTAAAGCCTGTAAGTTCTAATACCACCAAGACATATCTACTTTCCCTGTCCCATTCAACCAACAGAAATTTCCAAGATTAATTCTTGCAAGTGATATTGCCAGCCCCCTTTTTTTCTTTTTGAATGCAGTAGCAAGTTTCCCCAATCCAGGAAACCCATAAGATAGTCAGATCACCTGTTTTCCAATCTTTTTCTTGTAAAAATACTATCAGGAGATTTGCGCTTAAGATGTAGCAGTACCTTTGTACGCTCCTGTGGGCTGTGACATTCAAATATCCCCCTCTTGCAGAAGTAAGAATGAACCACTACAAGAATATGTTTTTAAAACCTAGGATTCAGCTTTAAGATCCACTCATGTTGAATATTTACAGTGACTGGATTTGTTAGGCATCATCAGAAATGTATTCGTTACATGGGGTCTTGGAATATATTATTATGGCTAGCTTATAAAAGGCAAAAAGTGATTTATTGGAATTGAAGTAACATGATAAGATACTAAAAAAATTGTCATGGATTGCACCTGGCAATATCTAGTGATATATGGAGGTTGTCTCATCCATGGGAATTTGTATAACAATGGGACCATAACCATTAAAGTTATTATCATTTTTCATAACCTTGCTTAACTAAATGAAGACACCTAAACCTTAGGATTTAATGGCCCACTTTCTTTTTTTAAACATCTCTCACATATGTCCCTTACGAAAGGAAGGAACTTGAACCCATTGATTTTGGGCTGCGACAAAAAAAAGGTATCTTTGTCAGCTGTCCTCTTTTAATTGTTTCTTCTTCTTTTATAGGTGCCCTTGCTTAAGGGTTGTCTGTTAGTAGCACAAGGATCCCCTGCTCATTGCATAGATTTTAAGGTAAGTGCTTATTATTATTCCTAAAGTAAGGGAGGGGAGGTATTTTATAAATACCATACAATTATCAAATACTGCTGTTAAAATTTGATGGCATGGTCCAATGTTGGGGGCTGGGTGATTGGTTATACTCCCTTACCATTCTGAATATAGATTGCCAAGGTCTACAATGGTGGGTTGTATATAACAGACTCATATAAGACTCCTTTTATAAGACTGGTTGGTGCTACATTTTTTATTTTTGAGAGAGTGTGTAAGAGACTTGTTAAATAAGACTCAGCTACAGGATCTAAATAAGATTGTGCTGAAATGTAATTAACTGTACAAAGACCTATTTTCTGTGAAGATAGTTTTAACATCTACAATTACATAATCCTTCTGTGCTGTTTGGCAGTTTTTATTACAAAAAATCAACCTGTGTGGATATTTTTAGTATTGAATTTAGAACGTTTACCCAGTCTAATGCATGATTTGCTTTATCACATGATAATGCTATGGACACCTAAAAATGTATAAAATTAGAAGATGAAAACATTAGAAGTTGATGAAAACATTGATAAATGTTTATAGTACTGAATTGGTGTAAAATTGGTTTAAAAAAAGTTTGGACAAAACTGAACCAACCAACATCACATGCATGTTTATATGGATAACGCATTAAAAAGATGAAGACGTGAAAAATATACCAATGATAAGATAATTGTTACACGTGATGAGACTTCATTGCAACCGGCTTCGTTTCACTTTCACCTGGTGGTGAAAAGTGTACGTGGCTACATAACACTGAATATTAGTAGAGTTTAATAGATGTCCAGTGAAGATCTCAGTGACAGACTTTTCCCCCATTACATACCTCGGGAACAGGCCACCAGCACAGAACTCAATGCAGACCTACCCCTAGCTCCCTTGCTGGCTAGCAGGTGCCATCAGAGGGTCTGGGCTAATGAACATAGGACCCAGGTGAAAGTGTTGGGTCTCGCCTAACCAGCAAGGAAGCCAGGTAGAAGTGGAGTCAGGCCCAGAACCAATACTTAGATCCTGCTCCCTTGCTGGTTTAGCTCAGACCCTCCACTTGAACTTGAACTTGAAGGAAGCTAGCTGCATACCATGGATCCGGACCACCCCCAACTTTTGCAAAGTTGGAACATCAAAACATTTCTTTAAATACCCTAAATTGGGCACTTATTTGTGGCAAGTGGTACTGGATGCTATTTATGAATACACTGCCACTAATCAACAGCCGTATTTCAGGGAACCATACCTCCCAACTTTTCTAATCCGAAGGGACTGTCACTCTTTCAAATCCAAGTCCCCATGTCCTAATTGTCCTATGTATGGGTGAATATGTAAACCACAATGGTTTTGTATGTATATTTTATTATTTAAAATTATTATTTTGCAATAAACCTGGTATCTAAATTATTCGGTTATTTTAGAAAGCTAAGCTAAAGAAAACAGAGTTGTGAAAATGTTTTATTTGTTTAACTAATCATTTTTTGCATACAATGAGGGAGTTGCAGGAGTTTTATTTTTTACCTAAAAAGTGTCTCTCTTCCCTATGTCTAAAGTTGGGAGGAAAACCTGCATGAAATATTATTGATTACATATACATGCTTACATGTGCATATTTTTTGTTTGCACATAATTGTGTTAATTTAAATGTCTATTCCTTAAGTAAATCAATCTCATTGCATTATTTTAGACAGACAGGTAACTCACCCAGCCATATTTTAGAGTAATGCAGAACAACTTCTGACCACTAGAGGGAATCATTTACACAAGATAATGCAGGCTGACAAAGTGTAGCTCAAATCTAGAGTTTTTATTAATTTAATGATAATGTTTATAATGAGCCTGTTTACTTCATCAGTCACGTGCAAAATACATTTTTAAAGGTCCCTTGTTTTTTACTCCTAAACATGTGAATGATCCAACATATCAAGCATCATCATGTTCTATGTATTAGTCCTAGATCTTGTCCCCACCAACCCACCAATTATGTTTATTACTTCAACACAGAGATTTTTTAACCCACGCTCAGGGGCCAATCAAAGCTCAGGATAATCAAAACCTTTGTGACCAGACCAAACTTTGAAGTTTTACTAAACAACTTAAATGCTTTGTATACTAAACTAGTTTATCACTCATGAGGTCATTTTTTTTTTATTTGTTTTTTAACCGTTTCTACTGTTTTTACTGTTCAAACTGAAATGATGTTAATGTGCAATGTGGGTTAAATAATTAAGATGAGACTTATTATAATATCAATTATTTCTAGGCTCAAAATTGCAAAATTACGAAAAACTAAGATACCCAAAACTGTAAATAAGTAATGCATTGGAAACAATTAGAACCTATCAATTCAGAGATAAAGAAAAGCAAACCTCTTTGTTTTTTATGGTGACGCCAACACCTAAGCCCAGATTTCCTCCAGGTTTGAAATTGTCTACCCTTTTATGTAAAGTAAAAATATTAGTGATAGGTCTGCTTTAAGAAATTCTTCCACTTTAAACTTAGATGATAGCCTTACACCTGTTCTTCAATCTGGCATGCAAGGGAATGTGGATGTGTATGTGTGTACGTTTGTAGGGGGCATTAATTACATTTTATTAATATTATTGTGGATCTATCTATCTATTCCTATGGTAATTAATGAGATTTGCACAAAAAAAATGCCAAAACAGTCCATAATTCCACATTTCAGCACACAGCGTCAAAAAGGGGACACACTTTTAAGTGATGCTTTTACTTAAAAGAGTTTGAGTAGTTTATGATTTGGCAGCAAAGCTTTATCATCAACAGGTGGTAGGTACATCAGACACAGCTTGGAATTTTTCAGCCTTTTGGCCAGCAGTCCTCAATACGATAGCTCAGACAGAAATCCACTTCCAAGCTGCACCTCATTTTCCCCTTTTAGAGTCCTTAGTGCCTTGATACCCACAGGTCAAATTTAGCAGCATCAACATGTAAGTTACCTTATGATAAAACTCCATGACTTATTTTTATATAAAAAAAATTTGGGTGTAGTAAATAAATATTAATAGTACAGGATTGGTGTACTATACCAATCCTGTACTATTAATATTTATTTACTACACCCAAATTTTTTTTTACACAGTTTAAAGACGTATATTTTTCTATTTTATTACATTACTTTTTTTTATTCTAGATTGGTAAATGCACAAAAATGCATTTTAATAACTCTTACGGGTGAACTAATAAATCAGTAGTGTATGTAGTAAATATGAGAAAGTAGAAAATGTGAAGGACTTCAATTCCAGACCCCCAATATGTTCAGAAGGCCACACAATAGCTTTGTTTTGGTATGTCTGCCGGCATACCTTTAGGAGTGTGTCCATGACAGTCAGGTCATTATTGAACCTAGAAAACAAGAAGCTGGGTCGTGGAGAAGAGTCTGTGGGGGGAATGAGGTCACCTCCAAGGATGAAAGGAGTATTACAGTGAAAGCTGCTGTTTTTATTTTACTTTAAAAGCTGTAAGGCTGCACATTTCAGAATTTTCACCAGTCCTCTTTGGGGGTCGGAATTTTTGGCAAAGCCTTCTTGATTGGCCAAGCCAGAATGGCCCGCACATACACGGGGTTTATTCATTCTCAGCAGCTGGCAATGCTGGGATTTACTGCATGCATAGTTAAGTGTACATTGCAAAGATTATTGTGAACAGACAGTAAGTTTGTTTTTAATGCAGAAGACACATAGCTTGTTTGTTCACATTACTGGTCCTGTTGCCAATAAACCTATTTTTTTTTTGTGAGATGTTATACTAGGTATCTTTTTTCAGCATTGCATAACTTTTAAAACTTTTGTTGCTTCTGTCAAATTCTTTTTTTCAAACATGTGCTGGCATCAAATACAAGAGCTTAGATTTTATTTTTTAAAACAATAACTTTTGTAAGTTTTAACGTTTACTGTGCTTTACTAAGTTAAATATAAAGTATAGGATTTGCAAATCTTGGCATATTTTATTTACAATTTACACAGCACCCTAACTATTGAAATGCAGTTGTATGAATTCACAGATAGCCCCATGTCCACATTCTCACATATACCGGTACATGTTTGTGTGTAGCTATAGTGGAAGTTTATGAAAACCATATAGAACATCCCGATGACACAGTCTTTTTAACATGGAGGAACCCTTGAAATAACCTTCAGGTTTTAGGGAACCCCTGACAATAGTAACAATATCCCTAGTTTATTGTAAATTAGTGTGGTGGTCAGTGGGAAGAATGCCATCCTTATAAATAGCCAAAAAGATCATAGTATCAGTGGAACTGACCTGAGAAGCACAATTTGCTCTTGGCTCAAGGAACCCCTAGAAAACTTTGGAGCTACGTTGGGGTTCCACAAATCCCTGGTTGGAAACACTGCTATAAAACAAAGAATATACAAATATAGGTGTTATAAAATGTGCTTAATATGACCTTGACAGACTAGGGCCAGGAGATGCAAGCACAGACTGTATTCTGCACAAATCTGTTCTAGTTGGGCAGTTCCTAAAGGAAAATAAATCATTTTACTATACTTAGGTATCAATTTATCTGTGCAGTGTTGTGGAAACTATAGATAATTTATTAACTGATCTCCCTTATACATTACTGTCCACTCACAGTCTAAACCAAACTGCATTGTATTGGCTGTATTGAGGAGAAATAAAGGACTTTCTGTCATGTCTGCTGTAGTATTTGGAGTACAAAAGTGGCTGTATAGAATTACAAAGCCTTCCAAGTCAGAAATAAGATGATCATTTAATATATAAAAGCAAGAAGCCTGCAGTGGATGATTTTGGGAAAACTTCTCTTGAGTTACAAGAAGGTAGGCAGAAGTATTTTCCATACCAACTGGCAGCTGCAATACACGTAGTTTACTTAAGTAATGATATTCTTCAAGGCTGATATGGACCACTCAAGCCCATTGCACTGCTTTGAACACATGCACCTAAAGCTGGTCCAAATATCAATCATGCAGCTTTTTTGCAGCACAGAGAACTATAATGCATGATGCCATGTTACCTTGCATTGTGTCGCATTTCTATGCAATTGCACTGAAAAGGTGCATAGGGCTTTCATTTGACACCATGTCACACTGCAAATTTTCACACAATGCATTTCTGCAGCACACTGGTGTGGATAAGCCTTTAACAAAACTGTTTTTAAAAAGGACTGTCCTTAAACTTCTTCATAAACAGACATGGCTTTATTCCTGTGTTTAGTTTCTATCCAGCCATTTTCAACCAGCATCTTGTAGGGCCCTAGAGGTTCACCAAAGTGACACCAATTGACCACACATCCAACGGTACATGCAGAACTACATGTCCAAATCATTTATTAGAGATCACTTTAGAGTTGAATTTGGAATTATTATCTATGATATTTTCAAGTGGATATTTTTCCTGGTATATTCATGTTACTTTTTTTATACTTCTGATATTTGTTGCTTTTAGCTTGTACTCAAAAAATATTTTGATTTAAATTCTTATTTAGGTGCTTTGAAAATTCCCCATTACCCCTCTCTTCCTAAACGTCCGACTGATTCTTAAATCATTTTTTGTTTGGAATGTGGAGCCTTCTTTTTGGAAATGTGATACCATAGGGCCTCCATAATCTTTTTAACTTCCGATTAATTATGGCAGATGTTTCCCAAGCCCAAAAAATATTTCAAGGGTTTCAAGGGTTGAAAGAAAGGTGTATAGTCTAAAAGTTTGGTTTGTTTTCCTACATTCTCCCTAGCGTGTATTCTATTTAGTTGCTTAGCAAACTTAAAAATGTCAAATTATCTTTAGTATAATAACAATCCCCAACCTTGATATATATTGTATTATAAATAAATAACAACTGCACATAAATTAGTTACATTACTGTCCACTTATACTTTGAGTTCCTATCTGTACTGTTAAATTGATAGGATTAATTTGCCCTGTGGTGTTGGCTTAAGTTTCCATCTTCCCATCTGTTGTTTAAATGGTTTGGTTGAATTGGTCTCTGTTCAGCACCTGGTATACTGGAGAGGAGACATTAGCATGTAATATTCTGCAACAAAAGGAGCAGGTGGGAGATGCTTGGTGTTCACTAAAGCAATAATACAATATGAGCTTCCAAGTACTGAACAGGAATATGTTTAAATAAATAAAAAATCCATGTCAAGTATTTGATGTCCTAAATAAAACATAGTTGTTATGTAAATTACAGATGTGACAAATGTATGCATTTAAAATAAAAAATAAATTATATATATATATACATACATCCATAAATTATATATATAACGACATACATGCTGCAAAGGACAGCTTGTTACATTAGTAAATATATGTGCTGAATGCAAATGCATGTCTTTGTCACATCAGTTGTTTTATTTTATGTCCCTTATCTGACATATCTGGAGACTCGAGGTTTGCATCTTATGTTTTCCAGTGCATAAGGCGCAGGGCTGTCCATTTCTACTTGACACAACACACCTTAAGGACCACGGACAGGTTCCCAGATAAACAGAGAATGTTATCACTTTTTGTAAATCACCTGTGCAGAAAGAAATAGAGCTTGTGTCAGGTTTATACTTTTAATATCCTTTTGTTATGGTCCATTTTTAAGCTTGATTTAGGTTCCTTTTCAAGTGTTTTATTTTTTTTTAGTTCTGAAAATTAAAATTTCCAAATGCTACAAATGGTTAAGGCAGACTGGCTGGTAAGAATTTACCTGCCCTTTAATAAAACACAGTGGTCTATAAGTAAAAAAAAATAAAATGGGAAAATTTGGTTTAGAACTGGTGGGTAAGGTAAGCAGGTCATAAGTAGTGTTGGTCGAATATCTCACTATATGATTCGACAGCTATTCGATCGAATAGTAAGATATTGTTCGGGTGATGGAATGCCGAATTTGAACACCATTGAACCAAAGGGCTGCAAGAGCAATCAGATTGCTCTTGCAGCCCTTTACTAGTTGTATGAGAAAACTCTATACAAGAACAGAACACATACTACAGGACTGCAACAGCGATCCTGATTGCTGTTGTCGTACTGTACTAGTAGTATGAGTATGAGTATGAGAGTTTCTCTATCCAAGAACACAGGGCACTGAATGTGATAAATGGGGAAACTTGTCCCCATTCAACCTCTAGTGCCCGGGGAACGCCTGCAGTCACAGCTGTGACTGCAAAGTTCCCACAGTCATGTGACTGTGGGAACTGAACTGCAGATGAACTCCGCATTTCCACTATGATCCCCAGGGCACTACAGGTTAATTAACCTGTTTTTAAATGAATAATAAATAATATGTTTTTAGCTAAAAAATAGTCTATTCTGATGCCATAAAAGTCCTATTTTTGTTTTATTTGTTTTATCATTAGATAAAGTAATGTAGCATCTATTAACAGTTGGCAGGAGCAATACACTAATGGTCAAAAAGATTAACGTCAAAACAAAACTAAAAGATTTATATCAAAACTGACTAAGCTCAAAACCAAAGCACTACAGTAGCACTACAAAGTACTAGACAAATGCAAAGAAAAGAATTTGAATGATGCAGAGAAACCAAACACTTCACCACATACACTGAGGATCAGTATGGGACTGGAGATGTTCCACTGCTGAGACTTATGCAAGGTCTAATGTAGAAATAAGGAATGTGCTAAATTTGGTAGTAAAGGTGCTGATTCTAAACTTGAGCTACTCAGCAGAACATTACATTATATTAAAACTGAAGGAAATGCCCTCTTAGAAAGTTTTTTTTTAAGTTCCCTCCTCTCTTGCCGTTCCAGGCATCCAATCAATTGGTTATCATGCTTGTAAGATCTGAATTGATTAAGGCTATTTAATAAATCTTGTGCTTGGTATAGTAATTGCTTGTTATTCCCTCTAATTGAGCAAAGCAGCAGGTCTCCTATAAGTATGTAGGTGTTCACATTTGTGTCAGAACAAATTTAAATGTCTATAAAGGAAGTATGCGCCTGTTCAATCAGAGGTTCGTGGTGGTATAGTGGTGTTTCCTCAATCCCTTGAGGAAGCCCAGTAGGGTGAAACGCGTTGGTTATTTATGGGATATGAAATAACAACATACTGTATGTAATATATAGCATTCATAGACAGCATTGTATAGCTTTGTAGAACAAGACCCCTCCCCACTGCATGAATATAATGCTGTTGGGATAAGGGTCATACAAGTGATTTAATAAAAATTTGTTTGTATTTTAAATGTTTTACTCTGTTTTGAAATTTTTGTATATATTTTGGAACACTATATAATCAAGCCTAAAAACTCCTCCTTTTCTCTCTCTCCGAGTGCTATCACTAGTATACCACAAAATGTTGTTTATGTACCAGGACAAATAGACAAAAGGGAATCTCACTTTTTCACCAAAACAAAGAAAAATAATTTGACTTTTCATATAAAAGTTAACAAAAAGAAAAAGGGTGAGGAGGGGTGAGACAAGACATTTGAACGGTACAAAAGACAATTTGGGGAGTGGTACCCCGTCTAGGTTTGTCACTGTGAAAACAGCTTTAGGCACTGAGAAATACTTCCTGACAACACAAACATGATTTTCATCTGATGAGGTTTAGAAAGTGTTTTACAACAGATTCACTAATAATGCATCTTTATCTGATTTGTGTTGATGTGAGTAAATATTATCTGTAACCTACATTGTGGATAAAGCATAGCTTTACCAAGGACCTGGAATTGATTTCTTCAAAGTCAAGCCTTGGAGAGGTTAAAAAATCAGGCATTTTGTGGTAATGCACATTTTACTGCAATAATAACACAGCACGCTGTAATGTGTGAACTATTAGAACTATAAGGATATCTAATATTTGAAAAATGGTAAATCTCTCCCACCAACCCTCCAATCCTACTCAAACAAATATCTGACATTTAAATAAAATGAAATACTCATTTTACCTACTTAAAGCTGGAGTCACATGATGATTCAGTCCTGAGTATTTTTTTTGCCCAGAGATGGGCTTTAAGAAACCTACAGCTTCTAATTTTATTGTATTTGGGTTAACCCATAATGGTCCTAATATCTGGCACATGTTCAGTAGTGGCAGGTAGATATTAATATTGTGTCACTACTACACATAGGCAGTGTCATTCATATACTAATATAACAGCCAAACCCAGCGGGAAGCACATCCAGAGTGGTCCATGCAGCAGCTGAGCCTGTGATGAAATTTTTTGAGAGTTATAGCTGACAGATCCTTGCACTTACCACCAAGCTTGCAACCACTATGCCAGCACTCCTTTGTCATCACCGTACCTGTACCCCACTTCTCACCACCATGCCTGAACCCTGCCCCACTCCACCACCACCACTATGCCTTCAGGCCAATCTCTCACCACTGCAGCCAACACCTAAAGTACTACCCCTGACACCTCAAATGCTACTCTCATCCCTATGCCTCACCCCCATACCCCTCACTATCACTAACTCTCACACAGACAAAGAAAATAAAGTTTATTTTCCTTTTTTTTTTGGTCATTGCTGTTCGCTTTGAATTTTGTTTTGTTTTTTTTTTACCATGATTTTACCAAGAATAGATAATACTTTTAGCCTGGAGTTATTTAAGTGCATCAGACAGTCATTTTTGCACAGCTCCTCACTGTATTCCTTGAAAAGTAACCTTTTTTGCACCCAAAATGCAGAACATCCTTCCTCAGTTGCACCACAACCCCCTGCAATAGCTGGACATATCCAGTTGATGCGATATATATCCCATAGGAATGGTTGGTGAAAATTGGACAGCACCCGGGCAGTACATGACCAGGCAGAATAGGCAAAGCAGGTGTTTTCTTACAGTAGAATTTCAAGTTTACCCTAACAGAGACAGTTCAGAAAAAACAGCAGTTTTGTAAGTAGATTAAAGATGTAAAATGCCTTAAAAACAAGGCAGGTGTTTTGTTACCCAAAAAATAAAGGCTTACTATCCCCAAGACACTACAGAAAAAAATGACTTGCAGTAGGGTGGAAGTTGGACTAATAAGAATAGTCTGAATTGTGCATTCACATACAAGGCAGATGTGTTTTCCACCATACAAACAAAAGTAGAGTATTTCAGAAACAGTTGTAAGAAACAATTAGGGCTGAATGTGTAAAAAAAAGGTGGCAAAAAATACCATTCCATGTCAAATTGGGGGGCTGCAACTTGGAAACCATTCTGCAGCAAGGTCTATGTTCTGGGTGTGTGCTACAGATTTTGGTTAAATTGGCCATTGCCTCCACATTTTTAAAACAAAAACAGTCCCAAACGTGAAAACATTCAGTAAGAACTAGGCAAAATGTTAAGACAAAAGTCACAAAGAGTTGTCTTCCATGAAGAAGTTAAAGTTTCTGAAATTTTTAGGTTTCACAATGTCAGTTGCCTTATAGCAAAGACTAGGAGGAGAGAGAGAAGAAAAAGAAGAGATGACAGCAAACAGAAATAATGGTGTCAACAGCAGGAACAAGAAAGTAAAGGTTTTTTTTAAGTTTTAAAAAGTAAACGGATAGCAAACTGATTTTATCAGTAACATCCTCAGTGGTGTTTAGTAGTGATATGTTTGCCTGGTCTCTTTACTCAGGATAAGTCCCAGATCTCTCCCATTCTCATTAAGAACTCATCATTCACCATATGTTCAGAGAGTAGTGGTACAGGGGGACAAAAATTATAAATACATTAAACATGTAAGTCCCTGAATGTGTTGGTCCTCAAGGTAGTTAAGATTAAATTGTGCTATGGTATTTGGGGATGTTAAAAACATATTAAGTTTTAAAATATATTTCATCAGTGATAAAACTGTAATTGTTGTAAAGATATAGTATGTTTTTTTTTACCCTCTGTAGTTTCAAGCTTATATAAATGAGTAATTCCGCTTTGGTGCCAGAAGTCAAATGAAAGGATTGAAGTGCCAGGTATGGTGATACAAGACCACCCTACGATTTACCTGGAGGATATCAAATGGGATTTGATTAGTGGCTTTTATTGTCTAGGTAGAATTCATTGGATGTTATCCAACTTGGTCAAAGTCCATTGCCTTTAATCTTACATACAGAAAGGCTTCTAAAATAGCATAGTATATAGTAAGGTGACTCAGTTAGGGAAACCAAAGGTATATCTTATATTTTTAGGTTGTAACATAGCAGTGATGCTTTGGCAGGACTACACTTTTCAGAGTCCTAATGTATTAGGATGAAATTCTAATATTCACTATGGTAATGAGAATTTTGGTGAAGATTTTCAAATCAATGTTATTGAGAGAGACTGGACTAAAATTATAGCTGTGATGTTTCATGTTAGGCTTAGGTATGCATGTTGGGCCAGCTAGGAGTCCTCCCTGAATTTACTACCTTTGCAGGTGTCATTAAAACCCCCCAATGAGCAGAGGCCAAGATATCACTTATAATATTGGGAGTCTGACAAAGTAGGATGGTTATAACGTCCAAGGAACTGATCTAGGGAACTGGTCTGTATTGCTTTATCTTTGGAAAAAGCGTCCCAACATCTAAAATTGTAGAAGGGTTACCTGTGCATGTTTTAGAGGCAGTGTGATATTAAAAAAAAAAAAAGGAATCTAGATAGATTTTATAGCCTATTAATTATTATAGTCTTGTTTGTTTCCTTTTAAATAAAATTGATAGGCAGTTATGGTAAATCCTATTTTGGCATGGTTGGTCAACTGTCCAACTGTCTGTCCAACTTAGGCTCGTACACACGTTAGATTTTTTTCGTTTAAAGGATCTTTTACGATCGTTTCCAATAACAAACGACCGAAAGATGAATGACGAGTGCTGTTCTGTTCTATGGAGAGGGAAGGGGGGAGAATGAGTGTCCCGTTGTGGTCGTTCATCTTACGTCCTTTATGGATTAATACAGCATTGTATTGAAATAAAAAAATACATCACAAACATGTGATGGGAAAACATAAAAGTTCACAAACAATACTTTAACACTGATTTGCCACTGGTCAATTTGTACAAAGTTAAGGACTTAAGCCTTAATTTTATTATTAAAGATTATATAGCTTTCAGATCTGATATGACTGAAGCCAAAACTACCCACAAAAAAATTCTCAAGTTTAAATAAATTAGATTGAAGTACTGCTGCTACAATAAGCTAAATGTAAAACTTAAAAAAACAATTACAAATCTAAAATATGTAAATTTAGAATAGAGTTGCTGATGCTGTTGGGCTATAATATTGCTATAATATCCAAATATGCACAACATGTAAAAGTCAACACTTGCCTGTCAACACTTTTTACCATTTTAATGGAATCTCCCAATCATGTAATTTAAAGATTCACATTATGTTCATAGTTTATATCAATAATAGTTTTTTGCCTAGTAAACCCTATTATTGTACAGACCTTTTTATGCTGTTATTTTGATTGTGTGATTTGTATTGTATTATGTAATCCTGTGACCCCTTTAAACTTGAAATATGCAAAACTTGTTTTTTACATGTTAACTAGATTTGATAATTTTAGTGTCATATAAAAAGCATTTAGTTTACTTTAAGGTGTTCAAGTTAATTAAAGTTGTTTTTTGTGATCTTTTGGAGAATTAATTAATCCACATCACAAGCAGGTAGAGAGGTGAATCGGGTTTTCTCGTAAAGCTTTTATATTAATTAATTTTAATTTTTTATATGTCAATAGTTTAGCAGTCTGGAGAAGAGTCTGCTTTAGTTACCACCATATTATACTTGAGGCATACATTTCACCCCCAGAGCTTTAGGATATTGCTTTATATCATTTTGACCTCCACTCAAGTTGTTATCAATAGGTTTCCTTGCAATGTTTCCAGAGGAAGTATTGTATGCAGTCCTTTATTTATTTATTTTAAATATTATCCGTTTAATGGATAGGACTATTAGTTATCAAGTTTCAATTTCAAAATTGCCTTCTACTCATAGCTTATGTGTCTGTCAGACTTGTTTGTTTCATGCATTTGTGGTGAGCAACGTATAATTAAAGTAAGAATGAGTTTCCTCTAACGCACTGTATCTACGAAAATATATTTTAAATATTTATAACTTAAAGTGTTTAGTTTTTTTAGTTTTTTTTATAGAAAAGGGGCCACTACTGTCTTCAAATCACAAATTTATTTTTTGATGCTGTTGGTTGAAAATGTTGAACCTTGAAATAGAACATGGGGCAAACAGATAAACATGCAGATGAAATACACATTTTACTGCTTCGTTGGTAATGGATTTCCAATGCTGTACAGCCAGTCTAGGAATTTATGCACCCCTGTTACAAAGATCATCAAGACAGGTTCACCTAAGCAATTTCCTATAAAAGCAACATATCTCACTGTTATTTCTCCGTCTCCAACTTACTCACTGAACAATTAATCAGCATTATCCTGTCCTGGTAATGAGCAGGGAGCTTATCCAAGCAGTACAGCTAAATTAAGACATACCATATGTATCAACTGGCTGATATATGTGCATACCAATAATGGAATTTAAGTTATAAATTTTTATTTTATCAACAGCACATGCTTTGTTATGATGCTAACAAAGGACACGGGCTCCAAAAATCTGTGTGTAGAGGTAAAACATGTCCCACTATAACTTCCTATGAGCTGAATGAGATCAAGTCTAATAGTAAGAGACATGTTGAACCACACAATAGGAAGGCCAGGTCTGTGGTCTCTAGAAGGCAGATGTGGACTGTTTTTCTTCTAAAGGGGGTTTCTAGAGAAGAGATAGATGGGTTCACCATGTCAGCTTTGCTGAAGAAGTGGAAGCAAGTGTCTATGTCCCTCAGTGAATTTTCCCCCAGGAAAGGAAAATTCAGTTGCATCAGACGTTTTTGTTGTCATAGACGGGGAAACAAAGCTAGAGAGTTCCATATTGTGAGGAATGGCCATGTTTTCTTACTGCTGGAACAGCAAGCCTTGGCGTGAAAGTATCACCCGGCAAAAGTGGACATCCTACAAGGACTTCACCCCAGAACTGAGCAGACAGATAACTATATATTGGCCTATTGAAAAGAACATATAATCTGCTTTGTTTTACACTTTAAAATGATAAGAGGTGGAGCAAGTAGACCAAATGAGAAGTCCAGATGAGATGCAGAGAAATGGAAGATGAGGAAGCTGCAGATGAGTTCCTGGGGATAACTGATGTAAAGTGGACATCCATCTAAGTGTTTCCTATATAGATTAGAGGAGAGTGACTTTCATCTGGAATTTACCTTCCATCTATTTTTAAATGAACTGCTAAAACACAAACCTAACTAGCTAATGCCAGCATTGTAGATTGTGGGCAGCACGGTGGCTCAGTGGTTAGCACTCTGGCCTTTGCAGCACCAGGTCCCTGCACAGAGTAACCAGGTTCTCCCAGTGTTTTCATGGATTCCCTCCCACATTACAAAAACATTCAGTTAGGTTAATTTGCTTCCCCCCAAACACCTTAGACAGTGTTAATGACTATGACAGGGACATTAGATTATGAGCCCCTTTGAGGGACAGTTAGTGACATGACTATGGACTTTGTAAAGGGCTGCGTAATATGTCAGCGCTATATAAATACTGTGCAATAATAATTTATGAATTTACTATAGTCAGCATAGATGATGAATTAATGTTTATTTCACGGATTGTGAGAAGTGCTATAAAAAGGTGTAAACTTTTTGTGATTTAGATTTCTTCAGGTTCCTTAATATATAATTTACTCTGTACAGTATATTAACACTAGGACTGCAAACCCAGGCTCTGCAAGAGACAATTAAACTGGCATGGACAGTGCAGTGGAGGGGGATCTAGTTTGTAATTATTATTATTAATTTAGAATAGAGTTGCTGATGCTGTTGGGCTATAATATTGCTATAATATCCAAATATGCACAACATGTAAAAGTCAACACTTGCCTGTCAACAATATTACCATTTTAATGGAATCTCCCAATCATGTAATTTAAAAATTCACATTATGTTCATAGTGCCCTAAGGTCACAAGAAAAGAAGGACATAACTGTTTTGCATTGGTACATGACCCACATGGCGGTGCCCAGCTTCTCATGGCCATTTTTGAAAACCTATTATGCCTATTAGCCTTTAACTGGCCGCATCTGGTTCACTCAAAGAAGGTAAAGAAAATTTTTTGTTAAATTTTGCATCATGGGTAAGGGTAAAAAGTGCTGGAGTTCATGGGGGCCTAGAGATGCTGCATGTGTTGGTGAGCACAACTTGGTTATAACCAAGTTTATATCAATAATAGTTTTTTTGCCTAGTAAACCCTATTATTGTATAGACCTTTTTATGCTGTTATTTTGGTTGTGTGCTTTGTATTGTATTATGTAATTCTGTGACCCCTTTAAACTTGAAATATGCAAAACCTGTTTTTACATGTTAACTAGATTTGGTAATTTTAGTGTCATATAAAGAGCATTTAGTTAACTTTAAGGTTTTCAAGTTAATTAAAGTTGTTTTTTGCGATCTTTTGGAGAATTAATTAATCCACATCACAAGCAGGTATAGAGGTGAATCGGGTTTTCTTGCAAAGCTTTTTTACTGCTTATTGCTTGTTACAAATATGTCAATATTTTAGCAGTCTGGAGAAGAGTCTGCTTTAGTTACCACCATATTATACTTGAGGCATACATTTCATCCCCAGAGCTTTAGGATATTGCTTTATATCATTTTGACCTCCACTCAAGTTGTTATCAATAGGTTTCCTTGCAATGTTTCCAGAGGAAGTATTGTCATTGTCATTGTGGAATCTGATGGTGGGTATAAAAAGCAGCCTGGGGGCAACCTTGTCTTTTTTTTATACCAATCAAAATTATTGGCAACTATTTGATAATAATGAAAAAATACACCAATGTGGGGACATCTCACTTCCAAGGAGACGGGCAGCAGTACAATTTTTTTAACTTTGACATGGGAAGATTTTCCTAAAGACATTTTGATAATTGTGTTATCTAACACTTATAGTGTTATCTAAATAATAAAAAAAATCTTAGTAACATTTACACAAAATCAATTAATAAGTCAGTATGAATAAAAATGGAAACATCTCCTGGGTCTCATCGATCATACAA
Source organism: Pyxicephalus adspersus (assembly GCF_032062135.1). Taxonomy (NCBI): domain Eukaryota; kingdom Metazoa; phylum Chordata; class Amphibia; order Anura; family Pyxicephalidae; genus Pyxicephalus; species Pyxicephalus adspersus. Next base: position 109,948,114 of record NC_092861.1, read on the forward strand.
CCAGCAGTTTGTGGAATACTGCAGAGCTCAGTTAAATGTCTCTGTAAACCAAGAATACAGCACTTATTTACAAAATGATTTAGCTCAGTATGAATAAACATATAATTTAAACTTCATTAAATATGACTTAATAGTGGTACTATACCTACTAGTAATCTTTAATTTATAAAAAATATTATCACAGTTTAATATACCATATACACTTTCTAAGGAAGTAAACCTGATTTTGAAATTAAACTTAAACATTGCGATAGGCAAATCTGCTCAAGACAATATAATTTATTTTTTAATCAATTTTTAGGTAAATATCAGATATAAGCCTGTTGGTATGATACACCACAAGCATTGTTCCCACTGGCTGGTGTTTGTTTGGCCAACCACCAGCCAATTAGAACACTGATCCCTGCATACTTCAACAATGAGCCCCCATGCCTGACATGCACAAGCCAATCAAAGTTGCCAGTCTTGCTGGAAGACAGTTGGCAATGTGTGCAGCTAACAGTATACATTAACAACCCCAGAGTTGTTACAGGTGGTAACTAGACTTTTTCAGAGGTTTGTGGGTTTTTTTCACTTGTTTTTCTTGAAATGTTTGCAAATACTTAAAGTAGTCCCACTTTGAAAAACTTGTTGATGTTGATGTAGGCTGGTCATTATCGCAGAAAGGGAAAGACATGTCTCTGCCATAATCTATTTCACCTGCCTGATCACACCAAGGAACTGTCAAAGTGCATGCGCAACCCAGCAAGGCATACCAGGGAAACCTGGTAATCCCGGATTCCCTTGCATGTGCTGAAAATAGGAGTTCATGCCTGAGCGTGTTACATTATCCCGGCACAGCCAATCAAGATGGAAAAAGATCATAGGCAGAAAGAAGAAAAGAAGGAAGATGGGATGGAATAGGTGAGTAGTGCGGATTTGGTTTTGCTTTGACAATGTATTCATAAGTTGTGACAACTGATTCTAGTTTAAGGTTATTAGGGTAGAAACTGCCCATGGATGCTATATGTGCATTGGTTAAAACCACTAGTGTAAACATGCCCTATTTGTGATAACCAGGGAACAATGATAAAAACTGAATACAATATTACAAATGAGGAAGAATTTCAGGATTACAGAATTTATTGGGATTGATATAGGATTATACTCCTTAGATTTTTTCTCAATATTTTTGTATGAAATATTCTAAATGTATAGTATCAAAAAGAATTTGACTCAAATATGTACATGTATTGGAATCATCAATATGCAGAACAGTAACAGGAAATTATAAACTAACTGTATCTATGGTATGGTCAACATATGATTATTTGCATGGATATTACCAACAGAGGTGTAGAGGGGCGGATACGGGTGGGAACAGCCTGCCCTCACTTTTTTTGGGAGTGGGCACGAATTCCTCTACTTTTTTTACGACTTCACCCGATTACCAATCAATTTAAACAGACCCAAGGCATCAAATAAGAAAAGTTGTTATGGTTTACTTAACTTTAACTATTACCTAAAGGTTATATCTTGGATGAAACTAACTGGGGTTGGGGGTCCCACACCTACCTCACATGCCCTCTAACTGGCTGCTGGCGTAAAGAAATAATTCCATCTAAAACTTATTTTCACAAAAAAAATGATATATATAATTATACATACATACAAAAGCATAGTGTACAGGAAGCGGAGGTATCAGTATGCACAAATATTGGACGAGAGGCACAAGAACAGAGCCGTGGGGCCAGGATTCTGCTATTAGAAGTCCTTAGAGATGTGAAGAGCTGCACCATTGGATGATGGCTGTCTGGACTATTTTATCCCTCATCTAAGATGAAACGATTTTGCACAGATTAGACAAAACACCTAAATCATATACACACAAGTAAAATAAACTAAGAGATGTAATTTAGTTAGAGATGGGATTTTAATTAGAATAGAATGGAATGGAATAGAATTAGAATAGAAATAGAATAGAATGGGGTTATAATTTTGTTTGCGAGAGGGTCTGTAAAGGTAGGGAGAGCAGCACCATAAGACGATGGCAATCTATCTCTAGTCATTCCTCATGATGGATTTGTGTTTTGCAGATTTAGTCTGAGATATTGGGTGAGGTGCATAGGGATAGAACTGTGAGGTGATGTCACTGCTAAAGAGAAGGTCCCTAAAACAGAGAAAAGTGGCACCTTTTATGATTGACTGTCTGTCCCATTCATCTGTTATCTGTAAAGGATGATTAGCATGTAGTACATAATGGAAAAACCACTGGATAAAGGCATTTAGGTCCTCTATGCTGTGATGAGTTCAGTCTCCACAGGAGGGTTCTGTTATAAATGGTTAATTGGTGTGATTTCATCTGCTAATGTAGCATTTGCCCTATCCCACAAGTCCTTTTGTGGGGTACTCCACACTTATAAGATACACAACACTGTCACCACAATGGGAGACTTGTATGAGAAAATGTCCTTGGTACTTTGTTCCTTGCGCACTTTATGGTACCAACCAGTACACAATAAATCCTGTTCCCTTGTATTATAGATATTATGTGTGTTTTATTTGTTTATAGGCCTAACAACACACTATAACACAAAGGGACAGATTTAAAAAAGCTCCCCAAGACTGGAGAAGATACACTATCATTGGTGAACCTGGGTGATCCAGCAAACGTAGAATGGATTTGAAAATAATTTACTATTAGCTGGCTGATGTTTTGAATCCTGGACCAGGTCCATTCTATGTTTCCTGGATCACTCAGGTTCCCCCATGATAGCCTATCTTTGCCAGTCTAAGAGGGCTTTATTAAAATAAAACAGGCCCAAACCTCTGAGAGAGAACTAGGGGTTAACTGGAGACAACACAGAAGATGCAGCTTGTTTTGCATGTAATTTTGTCTCACTAAACTTTCCTACTGAAATTAGTTATGTCCATGATGATTAACTGACTTCTGTAAACAATAGCTTTATTCAGTCTTAACATCAAAGAAGCAAACTGAGTGTCTGGAGAACATAAAAATGTGGTTGTAGCATAACCTTATGATTTATAAGGAAGAAACAAGTATTAAAATGCAAAGCACGGGATACATATACCTGACAAATAGAAGACAAACATCAGAATGTATTTGAGCTTATATATATATATATATATATATACACACACACACACACACACACACACACATATATATATATATATATATATATATACACACACACACACACACACACACACACACACACATTTAAGAAGTATGTGTGCTGCCTAAATGTGTGTGAATTGCAAGTGTTTTAACTTTACATATATTATTTAGGTTTCTAGTCTTTAATCTCGCTGTATACCAATGTATACCATTGAGCTCATTAACACTTTGGCTGATAAAACACGTTTTTTTTTTTTGCAACACCCATACAATGACATAGCCCCATTAACTATCAAAGGACAACCCATGTATTAGCAGAAAAGCAACATCAATGCTGCTTTAGGAAATATGTGCACGTTGTTGGCTGCGTTGTGGTGCATTGACAGCGCTCTCAAAATGAGTGGGTTACATTACATTACAAGGCATCTCCAAAGTGGGAATGGGTCTTAAGGCTCTGTACACAAGATCACACTGTACTAATGTGCATTGGTGTGATGTTCTGCTCCTTATTCTGGAAGTACCTTGCTAATGGACAAGTGTTGCAGCACACTACATGGTATGGTTAAGTACAAAAGGGACAATACCATGTGGGCTAAAGTAGCGCAATGGTGTGAAAAAGACCCAAGTGTTTTAATTAACTAAATATCAAATGCCAGCCCTGCACCATAAAACCTGTGAGCTACATAACAGATTTTTTTCCCTGAGAAAAATACCAGTAAAATCTTTATGTCAAACTCTCCAGAACTTACAGCTGTCATCACAGTTACTCAAAGTCTTTCATTACACCTGCTAACAAAAAAAATAATAGTGTGATTGTAATTCTCAAAAGGGTTTGCTTAGTAGAAAGTTTCACACAGGGAAATAGAAAAATGACTAAATAGGCCACTGCAGTAATGCACATTGTAAAAACACTTGCAGAATATACAAAGAAGGTGACACACCTGCAGTGCTGATAAGTATATAAATATAGAGCACAGGGATGCCTAGAAGGCCATAAAACTAATGCTGGAAACTCATTTGTGTTCTACATCTGTCCTACACACCACCATTTGCCACCTCAAGCCCTCTGAAAATTAGGAATGTCTCACAGTGTCATAAGTGGGAAGCAAGCCAAACCACAACTTATTACTGAATAACAGAAAAGTGGGGTGAAGTACTGAACCAAGGAAGCAGGTTGAAGCTCTGGTATCACCCCTATTTCTCTGACCTCTCCACAGCAGGTTTACTTTAAGTTCCACCTACATATTTTTTATGTACCAACATTATAGGAGGCTAAAGTCATTACGCCTGGGTCAACAAAACACACACATTACCCCAAAGCAAGGGTTCCTACAAAAGGTTTTGCAAGGTACTTTTACCTGTGGTCTGTAAAGCACCTGGCCTAGCGGTAATAGCCAAAAGCTCTCATAGGTGCTTAACATATCGCATACCAATTGCAACTCCATACTCCCAGCTATAAACTCTGCCCGTTTTCTTTTAGTGTATTGGCAGGAAATACAGTCCCTGTACAGGATAACCTATAGTTTTTTCCACAGTCTGTCCACATTACCCATGACAGCCCCTCAGATATTTTTTCTACCACTGCTACCATGCAATACTGTTACCTTGTCAAAAAAACAACCTAGCAGTTATCCACAACTGCTAGTAGGAGATTTATTGACAAAAATCAAAGAAACAAACTTGAGTTTTTCCCAAATCACACCATTCAGTTGTCTTCAGCCTCTGCCATTGTTCAGTCTGTTCTATTGCCAGCTGCACTTTCTCGTCTACTGCCTGTGTCACTATTCTCCACTGCTAGGTGAAGGCTCTCCTGTCTGAGGTTTCAGGCAGACAGTGCTTTCCAACAAGTTACTCTTCTGACCAATTTGGTTGTGTGTTTAGAGTTCATATAGACACACCAGGTTTGTGCATAATAATACAATGAATAATTTGCCTGAAGTAAAATTGTATAGACGAGTGCAAAATCTTCGATTGAATTGAAAAGATTCCAGGAGCCTTTATTTCCCCATTTGCAATGAAACACTTTGGTATCTCCAGTGGACGTGTGAAGGAAAATTGGTACTGTTGTAAAGATCAGTAGATGGAAGATTACCACCATGGGTGTTTTTTTTCCCCAGTGCATTTTACTTTCCAAAGGACAAAATGAGACTACAATCAATACCACCTTCTCCAGTGTTTATTTCAGCAAATATCTTGTAAATAAAATCAGTTAACAATATAAATTAAAAAAACAAAAAAAGCTTGCCAGTAAACTGAAAATTCTATTCTGTTGAGAGAAAAAAAAAAAAAAAAAAAAGAAGAAGAGGAAGAGCACCATTTACACAGAATTCTTAATAGCCATTGGCTGCTGTGCGGAATTCCTATAAAAAATTAAACTTGGATAAACTACCGATTCACACACTCACACAAGAAAAAGTTGTACATTGGGTCAACCTTGCAAATATTGCTATAAAAATTATTTCATTCTTACTTTGGCAGAACCATAAAAGCATTATTTTAACACAAGTTGATTTTGACTGCAGTCACACTGCAATGTGAAATATTACCAAATTAAAGAGTTTATTGGAACAGATGGCATAAAACAAATACCTCAATTTTCTATTTGTCTCATCATTTTAGAGAAGGTCCTAAAGTGCTGGTAATTTTTTGCCACTACAAATATTAAAAAATAAAAAGCATTCCTTTGGCACACAAAAACATTTTTGATATTTTTAACTACAGAAAAATAAAATGTGACCGATCTTGCAACTAAAATAATAAATTGCTAGACCAACGAAAAGTAATGTTTAAATTTTTTTTTTTTTTTTTTTAGAGGCACCTGCTGGCCTATCTTTTTCCCTTCCAGCAAAGAAAGGTTCCAGTTACAGTTCCTTGCTCCACCTTAGAGTTTTGGTGTTCCTAAACACTTTATAGGGAAATATCACTTATTCTGTGACTTTACTCCATATTAAGAAAAACATTTAGAAATTAACCAGGAGGGTGGTACCCCTTCATGAAGGCTACAACTGTAGCATTCAGGTCTTACCAGTCCCAAGGACACACAGAGGCTGTTGGATAGAATGGCTCTACAGTACCCAAGTACATCATTAAAACCAAAAACATTTATTTTAGGTGCTGCTTAATGTAGCTTAAGGGCTACCTTAAGCTACATTAATAAAAATTACTACCAGGTACCGAGTGGTAGTTTACCTAATACAGCGTTTTGACCTTTGCTTTCATCACCTGCTTTAGGGAAGCTTCTAAACTAAATTAGAAATTCCCAAGCAGAACTTTATCAACACTGAATGTGTACCTTCGTAGGCACAGGTAAAGCATTAAATTGGGTTTTAAATATTCCTAAGTAACACTTGTAATATAAAGGATATTAGCTCCACCGAAATGGCCATATGAAAATATGATAATTGCTATATAGGTCTATAGGTAATAATGGTACAAATATGTTGCTTAAAAAAAAATCATTCATGTGTTTATTTCTTACTATTTTACCTTGGTCAGACATGTCTGTATAGAAATAACAAAAAAAACAAAATCGCTTCAAAGACCAATTAGGGTGTAGAATTGTGTCCACGGCATTTTTGATTGACTTCTGCAATAGTGCATATTTTTTTTCTTGTTGTGCAATCATTCCAGAGATGGCCATTGGTAGAACAAAGGCATTTATAAAGAAAGTCTTACAAGTTCAAAACTATGTGCAAAAATGTATCTAATAAAACGGAGCAACTTTGGGTAATAGTACTGTAACCCATTGCTTCAATTTGAGGTTCCGAATATATTCCTGTAACTGCACGTCAACAGACATACCCACTGGGCTAACAACTTAATGACATGCCTTTCTTAGTGCTTATATTTTATGGCATTTTTTTACCTTTATTACCTAAAGCTTAGCCCAAAATAACTTAAAAATAAAAAACTTCTATAAACTACCACAATAACAAATTGAGTATTATGTTTAGAGCTACAGCCATACACCACCCAACCCTTCATGAAACAGCAAAATGTAGGTCTTGATAGAAAGTTTCTTTTGAGTCCTGTAGTCAAACTCATTGCTGAATCACTTCAAGCTGGGAAGATCATGACGGGTTTATATATCTTTCTTCTGAGGGGGATTCAGCTTCCTCATGCCTTGTATTCGAGACAAAAGCTGACTAATAAATTCCTGCAAAGCAAAAAAAAAAAAAAAAGCAATTCAAATATATTAAACGGTAATACACAATTCTTTTTCTACAAGACGTATCCTTGAACCTATACAATTGTATCTTACTTATGTAGTGTTTCTAATTTGTAATCACCATACTTTTAAAGAGTGTCTGAAAGGTATGGAAAAGATAGGAATTAAAGCAAGCATGATACAGGGATTGGTAAATGGGACTTCAAAATGTTTTTTTGTTTTTTTATTTAGGGCTACTAGCACTGAAGTTATAATGTGTATCACTTCCTTCACCAGGAACCTCTGCCGCTTCGGGAGACAATACATGAAGTGTCTCACTGTGGCAGGAACAAATAGGGGCTGCAGTGAGCCACACTTTTTAAACCAGTGCTACCGTGCAAGTTTTGAAGCAGCTGGTGCCAGCTATGAGCAGACTTGTAATGGAGAGGCAGATGTGAACCTTCCTTTTGGAGGAAATTCCAGGGAATGGTAAAATTCACTGGTACCATATTCTGTAAATCCCCCTCTTCACTTTGTATTTTTTTTGCCAGATTAAATCTTTTTTTCCTCATACCTCACTTTCCAGTCCTTGTGATATCAGTCAGCAGTGAATGAAAAAAAAAAAAAAAAAAAAAAAATGCTTGCAAACATGTTCATGAACAATAACAAGCAGTTCCAATTCAGTTCTATGAAGGTAGAAAAATATGTTACCCAATTAAAAGTTATCATATATGTTATCCCAATATAAAATGTAGACTATACAGCTTTCCTCTTGATTACGCTTTTAGATGCATCAAATTTTAAGTGTACCAGGCTCAGAATTATGAAGTTACTGGCTAAACAGGTTAGAAACACATTCTTTTCTTTCTTTGATTCCAGTGAATTTTATCACTTCTGATAACATTGAGAGTTACACTGTACAAGGAATTATTCCAGTTCTTTTCTGTGAACGCCTTCACATTCCACCATATAAATAGAACCGAGGTGATAAACACAAGTGGTTCTATGTATATTGTGTTTAAGAACACATACCCCTTGGTGAAATGTAACCAGAAATTGACGTTACTTCCTGTGATACCCTTGGTTTTTTTTTTTGGTTTTTAAAGAGTATTGAAATGCATGTACTCTCATTTACTGTGGTCTGCATATCAAACACATTACAAAACAAAATAAAATAACAATCGAAACATTTGTTTTCTCAACTTGAATAGAGGATTACCTAATGGGGGATTTATTGACAGCACTATAATTACATCTTTGGTGTAGCATTTCTTATATTAAATTACAGTGACTATTTTTGGAGCATAGGTTTTAAATATCAGAAGCCATAGTTGGTAAATGTAGGAATAAATTTAGAACAAATACATTTAAATCAGTAAATATGCTGCTTTATCGATTTAAAAAGTAGCATTAGTATACAAATTAAAAAAAAAAAAAAATTCCCATTTTGTGTTTAAATGCAGATACTGACTGGCTGCTTTGGGAGTAAAAAAATGATGCAGTCATTGGAGTCAGGACCGAACCTGCAGACATTTTCAGGACCAGTCACGATAAACAAAAAAAACAAAAAACAAAAGGAATATGGATAACCCCTTTGACTCTTGGACCTTGAAAACAAGTTAGAGAAAAGTTCCCCATGTCTAGAGTGTCATTAGGAACTTTCCAGTGGCACTCACTGCTGCTTGTGGCTGTGCAGGACACAGAATACACATCCCCATCACATACATGAACATTTGTGGGAAAGATGGCTGTTCAGTCCTATTATTATGGCCAGTCCTTAAAAGAAATGCCCATAAAATGGTTATCTATAAGGTCCTACATTGTCCACTGTCATTGCTGCTGTCGTTACTGCGGCCTTAATGTAAAAATCCTTTTAAAACAAGAAAACCTCCAGCAAGAAGGCTTGTTAGACGATGTACCCCACAGCATTAGAGCAGTGAACACATCTATAAATAAATCACATAAATATGAGGTTTTTGGTGACTATGTGGTATGATTAGTTTCATTCAAATACAGAAGAAAAGGAAACCATTACCTCTGTTGGTTTGTAGCATCCTACTAATGATTCCTAAAAGAAACACAATACATATTTTTAGTAATAGAATATACTATAAAATTATGAAACATAATATTAGAAGGAGTTCAAATAAATACAGTAATTTATATTTAAAATCTCTTTAAAAATCTGAAGAAAAGTCTATACACTTGAACTTTTAGGTAAACAAGTTCATATTTAAAAAAATGCAAACTTCCTTTTATACTTTATTATCTCCCTCACCAGATCTAACACAAAGACTGGCAGGTACATTTCTTTGAAACAAGAGACAAAAGACTATTCACCATTAGGTTTGACATTAAATTACATTATTACTGCAATTTCAGGGTCCCTATCCCCTGAGGAAGCCCTCACAGACGAAACGCATTGGGCTGAGACCCAGCTCTCTAATCTGTGAACTATACGCAAGTTTGTACCTTTTCCTACTGACCAAAATCAGTGTGGAAAGACAGTAATTTCATTGTGTGTATATTGATCAATTAATTAAGTTTTTAAAGATTTTGTATTTAAACAATAAATTAGAGTAATTTTTTACATAATAAGTTTCCTAATGCCTTAAAAAGCCTACTTTGCTTTCCTTCTTTTTCTCTATGATAGGGAGTCCAATCTTTGGACAGGAAAGGCTTTAATAATAACACTACCTATTCATAATCAGTAGATGGCCAGCGACATCTAGTACTTTAATCACTTGTTGGCTAATAACTATTACTCTGACGTGCCTAATATTGCCTTCCTGCAGCAGTTTGTGAAAAATGATAATGTTTATATACCCGTAGTTTAACAACTCTCTCTTCCTCGCTGGATGCATCTAGAAGATCGTCAATATCTATTTCTACTTCCGGCATTTCTTCTTCCTGAAAGGGTAAAAAAAAAAAAAAAAAAAAAAAGCAATTCAAAACACACACACACACACACTATACGATACACAAGGCTTTCTTCTGATGACATTGTGGTTGATTTACTAAAAGAGTTTAAATTTTTAATTTTATTATTTCAGTTGTCAGTTTCCTAACCGGCATTAAAGCACATTTTGCAGCTTAATGAAACAGTGTAAAAAGGAAAGCATGCATGTTACTTTAAACCTCTCCATGTTGAAACAGTGTGCACAGATGTTTATGGTTGACAGTGGAAGCTTTGTTACTGCTGTATTTACTGCCTAGAGTAAGGAGTTGCTAGCAAAAGTAAGGACACAACACACAAAAGGGTTTTTGGACTTGTGCAAATTGGATGTGTGCTACACAAGTAGTTTAAATCACAATTTGTTGGTGTTGTATTAATAAAGTAGTAATACAAAGAAAACAATTAAAAACCAAGGCTAAATACACACGTCAGATGATTCTCATCCGATAATTGCCTCAGGGCTGATATTGGAAGATAATTTGGCGTGTACAGCACTAGCTGTCCGGACATTCAATGTGGCGGATGTACAGACAATTCAAATAAAGTGCAGTTCTCATTTAATCGCTTCCCCTGACCTAACTCACTCTCCCCCTAATAGCAGACCACTCTAACTACAACTACTCTTGATAATTTATTCCCAACATTAACCCCCCTAGCGGTATTCCCGAGTGTGACTCGGGGTGGAAAAAATTGCAAAAAGTGGTAATCCCGAGTCACACTCGGGGTACCTTTGAGGGTCCCTCTTACCTTATCCCCGCGCTCCAGCGGCGATCTCACGATCCCGCTGTGATAGCGGGGTGCTTCTCCGTCGGGGGGGCGTGGCCGGGCGGGAAAATTTAAAAGCAGATTACGGAGTAATCTGCCATCACGCGGCTGATCTCGCATCACGCGTAGATCAGCCTCCGGGAGATGCGAGCAGGGGAATGAGCAGGGCGGGGACATCCCCACCGCATCACCCGGCAAGATGTGTGACATCTTCCGGATGATGCGGTGGAGTGATGGATTCTGGGGGCGGGAAATTTAAAAGCAGATTACTATGTATTCTGCTTTTAAATTTCTAAATTGAGCAGCACAATTAATAAAGAATCATAGCAGGTTACAAAAGGCAGTAAAAGTCTAACTAATAACAGAATTATGAACAATTACTGGATATTAGAGAGGACTATATATCATTATCAGCCTTGACCTCCCTCCAATCAGATGTTTCGTATTTTTCACATGTGATGAGAGGTTAGCATTTGCATGCCAAGCTACTTTTTATGAGCAGATTTTTATTTAATTCATAACAACTGTGGCACTTAATCCCTATATTTTAGACAATATGGATATCAGAATTGGTATAGTGCCACAGCAACTTAAATGATTTAATACCATGTCATATCCTCAAATCTTCCAAGGCACGTTTACAGTGCTTTCAAAATCTGTTCATGCTACCAATTTTTACTATGCACTGCAACATACAGAAGTTATTCATCTTTTGTAGAACCAAGATTTGACTTGTGCCAAAGAAAGCCACAAACAAAAAACTATCCAATGGATATAAGAAACATCTCGTTCTCGTTTTTTTTTAATCACCCGAATCACAAGATCTACAGTTATTTTGAACTCTGACGTTTGCAAAACTTTGTTGCACTGGCCCAGAAATTCCCAAGTGGGAACTGTAGGGACTGTAGCTAGAAGTATAGAGGTAATTGCCATTTATTTAGCATTGTGCCCAAAGGACTAGTAATCATACTAGAAGACCTCATACAACTCAGAGAATAAAATAAGCATAATGTGGGATTCTTCAGTATGCTTACATGAAAGCAGATCAGATGCTAGAACGATAGGATTATAGAGCAAAGTCATTGCACAAGCAGAAAAGAGGTTTGTAACTTAAACAAAGCTTTCTTTTAACTAGTTTAAAATAATCTGTCTTGTGTTTTAATAAACTAAAAATTACTACAAAGGCACATGACAATACTGTTCCAATAAATGTAAAGAATCATTAATCCTAGATTACAAAAGTGTACAGAAAACCCTATTTCTGTAATGGAAACCATGATTTACAAGGATGAGATGCAGTTCAAGGTGGAAGGATCCTAAATGCAGAACAATAATATGTGCTCCTGCGCTAGCTTACATAGCTTGGCTTGGAGTTTAAAATTACCAGTGAGCAGACTGCAAACAGCAGGCAAGATTGAGACCATTTAGTTTCCAGAGAGAAGGTTATAAATAGCAACTTACAGTGGGAAAATTCTTGACAACAGTTCTTGTCTGAATAAAATGCTCTTATCTAATTACATTTTACTCATTTAACCTTCCTGATTTCTATATGGACTGTACTCTAGATTATATTGTAACCAAGAAAAATAAGAGGCAACATCTAAAAACTATACAATAAATTAAGACTCCAGGATGAGGCAGCTGTTTCTTGGACTACAATCAATGTAAAGAAAAAAAAAAAAAAATAGGAAGCTAGTCATTGCTTTAAAGTATAAACGTGCCAAGTCTAGTATTGCAAGGCCTTGTGATGATATTATACACATACCATATCTCTTAGCAATGGCCCTTTTCAGTGCTGGCGAGATATTATGACATACTTGGGTAACACTGTGCTGGTGTGGGTTTCCTCACACATCCCAGTTAGGTTAATTATGAGCCCCTTTGAGGGACAGCTAGTGACCTGACTATGGACTTGTACAGTGCTGCATTCCAGTAGCATTCCAGTTAATAAAAGGACAAGCAAGTTCGGGAAAGTCTTACAAAAACCAAACACTAAATACATTTACCAGTGGAAACATCTTCTAGAAATTATGGACAAAAGTTCCTGCACAATTCTTGACTAAAGCCCTGCACAGGACTAAAGCCCTGTCAGATTATTGTTGCTGCAAACAATCATTTTCTATTGTTTCTACTTACAGGTGAACTAACCAATGCTGTGCACAGTACTATTCTGTCAATCAAAGAGGGAGGATGAGCGGATTGATGAATGGCATCAAACATGTCATGTCTTGGGCAACAATCATCCGATATGTGTATGCAGCTTAAGGGCTGGTGTACAGAAGCAGATTCCCTGCTAATTTTGCAATCAACTAACCAATTGCTTTAGCAGTTGGTAAGCGATCAGTCCAAAGCTCAAAAAACAGGAATGTTATAAAAACGTGGAAAATTGTGTTATGTAAACAGGAAGAAAAACCCTTTAATATTCCAGTGATATTTTGCTACAGTACTCCTATTCAGTCAGGTGCTGCTCCTCCACACTGGAGTACTTCTTTTCAGCCACTATATTCTCAGTCTTCTGGGTGATGGCAAACTCTAATTAACCTTGAATGGACGCAGTTTTACATATGTATTTGTGGACAGGAATGATATCAAATGTTTGTATATACACTGTAAACACTCCTATATTCTGTGTCCTCCTAATGCCTGAAGCTGGCTTCTCACCTGTCAGCTTTGGTAAATAGTTTTATTACACATTATGTCACACATTCAATTAAATGAGCTGCCAATGGCACTAGAGCAGTGCATGCATTTTTTGGATCAATAGTGGATTACAATGCATTGTGGAACCTTGGTGTGGCTTTAAACACGAAAAGTACCAAATCCCACTAATGAACATTAATACAATGAAACAGTGTAAAGGGCTTCTAACAGATTACAGGCCACTTTTCACAACACCCCATCATATTCTGATTGTACGCGTTTTACACCTTGGTGATCACCTCGATTCTGACAAGTGACTGATGTAATCGAGCTCAGGTAAGAAGGGATCAGGGGTTCTGCACTTAAAGCCAAACAAAAAAAAAAAACAAAAAAACATTAACAACCGTAAAAATGTTAAGTTTAGGTCCGCTTTACCCTGGGAACACCAAATGCTTCTAGATGGCACTTCCATGTTCACTATATTCAAAGATAGCCAGTGGCCATTGGCCATCCTTAATGGCCTGCCACAAGGATTGTAGGATGAAGCGATCAGATGGATATGCATTCTTTTCAAAACACATTTAGTAACAGAGCAAAGCCAGATAATTAAAAAAGTTCCCTAAATTGGTTTAATTCAAGCAAACCAAGACCCCAGACCTTCACTGGAACTTAAGTAACCCAGGTAACCTTGTGGATGACCTGGCATTGGCTTTAATAAGCTTTTAAGTGTACCTGACAAGGTTATATACAATATCAAGTATATAAATAGAGTTCATTGCCATGTACTTTAAACACCCACACACTGCAGAAATATCCATTTAACAGATTCCTGGGCAAACTGGGCTTTAAAAGTCTATAGCAGCTGTTCCCATCCTGTTTTAGCAAACACCATGTGCAGATCTGACATAAGGCTGTAAATTGCCAATAGTACTATATTGCTAATACAAATAACTTGTTAAAAATTTACAACTAATCATAACATTTTTTAATAATCATAACTTTCTTTTACAAAGAAATATGCTTAGTAGAGCAAGATACTGTTTTGACCAAAATTAGAACAGAAAGTTTTTTTTTTTTTTTTTTAAAGTGGAAAATAAACAGCAGCACAGAAAGATCCCCCATGCTGCCAGCTAAGACTGATGTAAAAATGTTACGACTGGACAACCAGAAAAACAAAATCAACTAATTGGGCAGGTAAAGAAGCTTCATATATGTAATCAGGTATAGAAAATAAATAAAATACATTTATGCAGGTATAAAATGTCAAGTAGTTATTGGTATAAATTTGTAGTAGCTTCCCTCACCTTCCTCTAACAATGGCCCATTGTAGCCAAATACTGTCCCCACAATCCCTTCTCTCTATAAAAAGGACCCTAAGAATGTGTAGGAAGAAAGAAGGCATGCAAAATAGGACCAATCTTCATCTGCATAAAATGTTAAAAGGTTACGGGTCACCTTTGGGCTTTTGACAGTGGATGCCCACATCCAATCTTTTGCAAAATGAGGACAAAAAAATAAGGTGGTAGGGTAGCTGGAAAAACCAGTTAAATACAGTAAATAAAAAGTAATACATAAAAAATAAATCCTTTAATCATAGAAATGGAAGCAGATCGTGTTTGGACCAAAGAATATATATCTTACCTGATAATCACATTATTCTTGCTATAAATGTTTTGATTGTTGGGTTTCATTTTTTTTGCCAATCAAAGGATCTTAGAAGTAGGAGTGAGGTGCATTATAAATAGAGAAGCTTGACAGCAGATACAAATAAGACCAAAGACTATATATTACTATTAAACAGATTGCACTTGAATATAAAACCTACTATGGCAAATTATGTCAACCAGCAATATACAACTTTAAAAACCATTTGTATAACTGCAAACCACTACTTGTTCATTAATTCTTGGAACCCTTATAAAATGTAAACATAAAAACCTCTGCTACGCAATAGTAGGCACACAGTAATTATTAATGGGCCATTAATAACCATTAATATCATACTATACATATCAGCAAAGTCACACTTATAAGTCTTCAAACACAAGACAGAATTGCTTTTGTTGGCTTGGATTATGTGCATGGTTACCAAACAGGACTACATACCAACAAGTCAATTTTACTTGGCAATTACTCATGCAAACCAAACAAAAACATCTTATTGTACACCGCAAAATAAAGATGATGTATTGAGAGGTCAATAGAAAGAAAGAGTTTGTAGCACTTAACTGGTGTTAAATACACTCCTTTGCTGCAAATTGCGGTATTATCCGAAATTGAAAATATGGTTATTTTCTTGACTATGTACCTATTAAAAATATAAAGTTTTACTGATACCTATAAAAAGTTGTGGCTATTCCATAGGTTTTCCCTCTTTTCATTCTCAAGGGGTTAGGAGCTGTGGTTTCATCTCACAGCACAAAAAACATACAGGTAAGCAAAATGATTTCTCAACAAACTGGATTTAAAGGAGCCTTCACTTTTTCATGGTACTTTAGATCAGGGTTCCTCAAGCCCAGTGGGCCACAATTCTGGCCGGTGCACCCCGAGCGAAGTCTGGAGAAAAACCCTGCTGCGGGGGGGGGGTTACGTACACCAGCCCAAGCTGTGGATGTCTCCCGGACACATCACAGGCTCAGAGCGGTTGGCGGGTTGTCTCTCTGGACTGGGCCTGTGATGGGAGAGTGGGCCGGTTCTGGCATCAAGACGTCAATCTGAAGGGAAGTTTCTTCCCCTTTGAGTGACACATGGCTCCGGCACATGCGCAGTGCGAGGACCGTGCATTTAGTGATCCGGGAGTCTCAAAAGGTTGGGGACCACTGGTTAAGTTCATCTAAACTGGGAAGTTCTAAAAGCTTAGTGTATCCTATGGCTGTAACACTATTGGAAATAAAAATTTCTGGCATCTGAATACATTAGGTCTACGGTGTTCCTGCATGCCAAAATTAGATCAACCGTACAGAGTTCCAATAATTTTTATACATACAAATGCAGTAATTTGACGTTAATATGCACTTTTCTTGACAGTTCAAACAGCAATATATATGATTTGTTACAAGAAATTGTTTTCCATAGCAAATGATAATTCCCAATGCAGCTGAGAAAATGAAAACTAGATTTAATTAGGTCCAAGGTATGTATAGTAGCCTCCAACATAAGGTCCATCCAGTAAAAGTAACGTAATTTCCAGAGACACAGACCTTAAGCATTTTTTGTATATCATCAAATATGTCACTGCCAATACTAATACTATACGCGCACGCACACACACACACACACACACACACACACACACACACACAATACATATATCTAAAGCAAACAAACCTAAATCAACTGAGATTTTTAACAATTAGAGACCCTTTTTAGTAACACTTGTGTGTGTTTATTTAACCTTGAAAAATTTAGAAATAAGCCAAGTTTCTTATCTTTGACATACAAGTGAACCAATGACAAAATGATCAGGCACTTTTACTACTACAACTTTTAGTTGTAAAAAGTTAAATCACATATTATTAGATATTTATACAGTGCAGACATATTACACAGAGGTTTACAGTTTCTTTAGACTACTTAATAAAACCCCGCAACCTGATTTTATTCCCCTCATAGAGGAGAAATGTACCCTCCTGTCAACTGTATCATATTGAGAAAATGTTTTGGATTTGTTGATCAGATTTAGAATTCTGTTATTCCAGTATATATAATTTACAGCCTATTGCCACACTGCACAGCCAGAAAACGTATTCTGCTACTTCCCAATTCAACAGCTCGGTCTAACCAACACGTTTGGGAGGAGAGAAGTGATGTAGGATACAGCAATGAACAAGAAAATTGTGGTGGCAACTGTCTGCTATGCATTGTGCCAAGGTGAGCATTTCTGGACTAGCAGACTAGAATTGTAGATACTTTGGTAGTAACAGATATGCGAACACTGCTTTATTTCTATACAAATATTACATAAATGAGATACAAAACTGTGATCCCTTCTGAAACCATTATTGTGTTCAACTAGAGAATCTGGATTTTTTTCTACCACAGATACAGGTTAATTTATTTAGGGGCGATTGTCAGTTCAGCGCCCCAGGGTTGGGTGGTAGCAAGATATATTTCAATGTTTTATATTTCTATATGCAAAGACCTTAACACAATAATAGCACAATTCTAAATCTGTATGTTATTCATATTTTTGAGGTCACTTGTGCATCTAAACTCAAGACCAAATTGTAAAATATTATGGAGTAGCGGTCCTTAACTAATAACTAACCCACTAATTGTACTATGCTTATGAAGGATTGACAATGTCAAGGTAAGTTGCTCTCTTCTTGGGAATGTTAACCCCCCCCTATCAAATATAGTCTATGCTGAGAAGATACTTTTACTAGATGTACTTATGTCAATATCTGGGAACAAAACTTGGCTCTTGGAGGCAACATTCAGTTAAATTTATAGTACTGGTGACAGATTAATAACTGGTAGTAAATATTCAGTAAATAAATGTTATGCAATTATGACAAAGCCAAAAGGTATGAAATTATTTATGGCGCAGCCAGCCAGAGCAGTTACCTGCAGTTAATCTGACCTCACATGCTGTGATGGAAACTGTCATTCAGCTGGATGACTAAAGGCTTCCATTTTTTGTGAATGTCATTCAATAATCCAAGACTGACGATGTGAGACAAGGTAGTACCTAGCGCATGACATTTAGTGTGAATTAGGACAAGGTTAGTCATGTGCTATCCACTTTGCATGGGAGCACCACACAATTTTGGCTTGGTAGGGAACATATGTTCTATTCTTTATGAAATATATGTACAGGCTTCTTAGAGAAGGAAAAGCAATAATGTAGCCTGCATAAAAATTATCGCATTTATTCTAGCTGATACAAGGCTTGAATTATAAATGAAAAATATGAGAATGTTTTACAGTTTAGTGGATATTGATATATTTGATTTACATTTTATTAAAGCAGACCTAAACTAAAATTATTACTTTATATAAAAAGGGTAGACAGCCCTTTTATGTAAGGTAAAAATGACCTTCTTACCTTACGCATGCGCAGGGAGATCAGCACTACCCCCAAATTTACAGCAGGCCATGAACACTGGCAAGTGTAATTTTGCAACACATGATGGCCAGCTTTATAGTGTGTAACTTTTGACATAAAACGTGCATGACTGGCTTTAACCTAGAATAGTTGTTCTTCACATTAATGATAGAAGAGATGTGATGACATACATGGCTTATAAAGTCAACAGAAACCAAAACTACAGCTATCATGCTATTACTATGCTCACAAAAATTGCCTGAGGCAGCAATATTGGCGGAGTGACAAGCAGTGAGCAGGAATGAGATACTAGACATACACATAAGCAAACTTTCCTGTATTTCATGATGCATCATGTAAAGTGCAATGCACTGGCTGCTACTAAATTTAAATGCTGTAGTTTTCAAGTTCATCATTCCTAGCCAGTCTGCACACTTGTTATCTGCAATAAGAAAGTTATCCAGCTCACAGTGACTTCATAGCCCGTGATGGATCCAAAGAAAACATACAAAGCAATAGTAACATATTTAATGCCAAAGACCAAAATATCAATAATATACTTCCTGGACTGAAGTAGAAAAACATACTTCGGACATGAACACTTTTCATGTAGTCACATGTAAAAACATAAATTAGCTGTTTAGCTTTAAAACAAAGATGTAATCAATTGCAGCTTACTAGTCTTTACATTTGAGAAGCTATTGATTTTTAATCTTTATTTTTATTCACTTTGGAGGCAGTAATGATTGGGGTCTGACCCAGGTTTAGGTCTAAATTCAGGGACTGGAATGCATATGAGGAAGCCTCTGGAAACTGAAAAAGAACGCATCGACTCCGTATATTTGGCAAATGCTGTATTGTCTGTGCAGTGTAATAAATTTGTGTTAGGGGAATGGGGATTATTCCATCTTCATAACATTCATATGTAAATACCTAGTCTTAAGTCAAGCAAAATTATTGTCTTGCGACACATCTCCAGGTTGTAGACCTCTCCCTTTTAAATTTCTTTTTTACATTTAGGCTGACATGCAAGAAAGGGCAAACATAAGTTTCTGTACCTTACATTGAAAATCTTCAGGTACCCAGCACTATCTTACTGGAATTTAAAATTATTCAACGCTAGTGGATGGATGCAACCTAATCAAACACATTCTTTTACTGTAAGTAAAAGGGGTAGCAGGGCCTGGTGTATTTCATCTGTGGGGTAGTGTTTTCTAGGACGGCATTCAATATTGGATGGGTATATAGGCCGGTAGCAACATACAACCAAGCCACATACTTCAAAAGGTAACTAGTATCTGCTTGAGAAGCGATAAATATAGCAGAACCAAACCCTCCTAAACTCTTAAGATAGCGCCATCTTAGCATCTATTTAGATCTGCATTTGGCATGGTGCCTCACATGGGATCAGCCATTTGAGGGATTGAAGGATCAGTTGACAAACTGCATAAAACACATTAGCGACTAAGATAGTCATCACCAGATGCATGCCTTGAATGTATACACAGAATTTGTAGGCAGAATTTACATTACCATACAGTAGAAAACAGAATGTTTAAGGACTTAAAGTGTAAATTTAATTTACAATCAGCAGGCAGGAATTTTACTGCAGAAAAGACTGTTCTGTTCACAAACTATGCTGTTCACAAAAGGTTAGGGGTGTACAGTTTTGGTTTAAACCTTTTTGGTTTTGGCGGACCTATCACCAAAATTTTTATTTTTATATACTTTACATAAAAGCAACATCCTTGAGGGAAAAAAAAAAATTACAATCTCACACATGTGCAATGAGATTGGCTCTCCCCGACCCCCCCCCCCACCCCCTTTTCACCTGTGCAGTGAGAGATTAGGTGACATAGCCAGAAGATGGTGGTGCCCATGGCTTCATCCACACCGGAATAAGGATGGCACAGGACAATCGAAGAAATCTCCGGTGGGATGGAGGGATCTTAGGAGTTTTTTATTTTTATTTTAAGTTTATTTACACTAACAACTAATAAATGTATAAATCAGGGAGTTAAGTTTAGATTGAAATGAAGTAAAAATGAAGACAACTGCTATGGAACCAGTTAACAAATATCAGTAATTAAAACGTCAAGCGACTCATTTTCTTTGCAGGAAGTTGACTGGTTTTGCCATTTGTGTGTGAAAGTAAACTTTTACCATTATATCAGTCAGACTGGAAATCTAATCTCTACCAGCTAGCCACTTTCAAGGTGCTTGTAAGAGTAATAGGCAAGGAGAAATCTAACATTCGGCCTAGAATTTCCTGCACACATTGTCTAGTATAATGAAGTAACACAACATTGTTAAACTTCCTTCTTACTCCAGAGGAGGGCCAGTAAATTAAGTTGGAAAATCTCTGTTCCAAAGACTCGTACATGGGTTGACCAATGAAACAGGTCAGTCTGTTGATTTGAGATAGAAGCAAGGTGTGTCAGTAAATGCAAACAAAACCTGGGCAGCAGATTTTTAGATTTTCTTTTGTGTGGAGGGTGGGCAAGTATTGTGAAATTCTCAGACATTCATATAGGGAGTATTTTGTCTCCTTAGTTTCCCAAGTAAGGATGTTTCTATAGTTCTTCCAATTAGCAGGATGATCTTTTGCAGTTCCTTTACCTATGCAGAATGAAAATGTATCCTCTGAATAAAAATAAGCTCTTGAACTTTCTGTAGAACAATATTTGGAGGGTACAGGAATAGCTACAAAATAACTGCTCAAGAAAAGTGTGAACTGACGATGTGAAAAAAGTGACTCATTTTCACTTAGTAATACCAAGCATTGTTACCATAGGTGTTGCTAGGTTTAAACAAAGCTCACAAAAAGAATGTTTACTTCACACACCTAGTGTACGCTGTAGTTTTGGACAGCGTGGGGAAGTATTGGATCTTTTGTCAAACATACCATTTTAGATTTGAAACGTGTCTCCAGTAAGGGGACCTTATTTTATCTTGTTCTATGTAACATTTATAGCCAGAAGAGAAAATGGGAAAAAACAGATAACACATGAACAATTTTGCCAAAATACAAAATTACCACAAATATAGCAAAAAATAAAATTCTGACGTTGCAATTTCCACTTCTCTGTAATGAAAAAGGTATGTAAAGCTACCTCCATTCGTTTCCTGTTCTGATACCCATTGGATAGAAGCAGAAATCTCACAAATGAGCATGGAGACAACAACACACTAGTTGATGGTGTCAGCAAGATCCATGTGATCTGCTAATTGCCTAGAGGCAATGTAAAGTTTTCAAGCTATTAACCTTATGAATTAAAAACCCCTTATAAATTGAACTGTTCAGTTATTGCCTTGCGTAAAAGAAAAAAAAAAAAAGTTTGGATTTTCCCTGGTGTTCCCATACCCTGTGCCATATTTACACCTGCCAATACTAGATGAGACAGTGCTTGCTTGCCTTTACCTACCATGGTCTTTTTACAACTGATTATCTTGAAATTATTTAATACCAAGGTTTTTAATGTGAGGTGCACAGAATAATGAAACACTCTATGTTCTGTAAACTGTGCAAGACTATTTCATGCTAAAGCAAGGCTGGCTGAGAAACAACTTGCTATCCTGATGCACAGTAAATTGCACGGATAACCAAAAGGCATTAGGTCATCAGTTACATGCACAGTTGAGTAGAAGTAAGAAATTGCTACGTTAAATGTATTTTTTACTTAGATTGATTTCTATTCTACTAACTGAAAGTTTGTCAGAACTGAATTTGAATTCAAACTTTAAGCATTACCTGCCTGGCTACCGGTATGAAGAGATGTGCAAGATTGGAGGTATATAACTACAAGTAGAATAATCACTATACTCAATATGTATTTCACATACTTACATGGTGCAGTATGCAAGTAACCAAAATAAAAGGAGATTACTGTGTATGACCAGAAAATAAAAATCAAAATATAAGAAAATACTGTGGGCTTTAATCTTGTACTATAAATTACAGAAGGCAAGAAAACCTAATGCTGTGACATTTCAGAAAATGAGACTCATAAATTACTCTGCTAGAAGGAAACAACTAACCTTAACAAGGAGTATCATCTGCTGAAGTCAGCTGTATGCACTATGCTTACAGTTAAAACAGTCAATGTTACAGGCAGATAAAAAAAAAAAGAAAGAAAAAAAAAACCACACACATTCTACTCTCATCATTAAGATCATCCCACCTCTATGCAAACTTCCTTGAGTTGCAAGATGATCAGGATGTTGTTTGCAGCAACAACAAAAATCTTGGCAAGTGTTCTTTTTCCTGCTTTAACTAATTCAAAGTAAAATCCATGAGCACCTCTTTAAACTTCCCTACAGAATACAATGAAATTATCAACTGCATATAAAACTAGAGTGACACCACCAATTTTAGGCTCACATTCCGTAGGTAAGTATCATTTCATATGATCTTGCCACCAACACCAAACAAAATAATAGGCAAAAGAATCTTAGAAATCAGGTAATGCATTACACCTTGAGGAAAAGGGCCGATATAGGCTGCCGATTGACTTAATGGAGATGAGGAGCACAATACTTACATACACACTGGATAATTTGAGTAAAGCACCAGCTTGGATTATATCCTTATGAGCTTTAGGATTTATGACCCCGTGTAGGAATGCTTGTCATATATATCATAACTATGTCCAAAAACCATGTTTTCCTACAAAAGCTTAAAGGGAACCGAACAAGACCACTTTGTGCTATGTGGCTTCTTCACTGTATCCTTTTATTGTTGCAAATTGCTCTCCAAGGTTTAAATTATGTTGAAAAGAACCATGCATTACAGCTTTGGGGGATAGAGAATATTGTTCATTAGCATGCAGTAAATGACAGGTCTATCTTTAGTTACAAATGCCTGCAAATAACTAGAAATGCTTTATTTGTATCAAGCCCTACATGATTTTTTTTAGATGTCCCAGAAGGAAAATGCCCCAGTGAATAAAGCCGGTGTTCAAAAATTAACCTAATAATGCAAAGATGCCCTGGTAAACCCTCCTAATCTATCGAATGGAAGAAGGTTACCTGCAATAAAGCCTGCATAAAAACATTACAATGTATACAAAGATCTTAAGAGAGTTCCATATTTCATCCTGCCAACAAGCCTCAGAAACAGATGGCAGCAGCCTAGGTATAGGTTATCATCTCTATCAGGAAACACTATCTCTGTGGGACCCTTACAAATGTGAGAGCAGCTCCATTTAAGAATTCAATACAGGAGGTATTGACTGAAAGTTCCAAAAATATACAATAAAACTTCCAAATATTTTCACTATTGCACATGTTTGACATAATAATCTACACACATCCGGTAAAATGTGTTTCCAAACATCTGAAAAAATGTGAAACATAATAGTGTATATATTATACTAGTATTACCTTTATTAATATTAATCAATAGTAGAGTTTCTCTTCTCTTAATATTGTGAAGATAGAAGCTCTTCCTGATTTTTAGGTGTTCTGATTGTGTGAAGAATATGAAATCAGCATTTCTAATTTGTATACTTGTGTCTCGGATAGAAATACAGGGCCTGATTTATCAAAGCTTCCAGGGCTGAAGAGGATACACTTTTCAGTGAAGCTTGGTGATCCAGCAAACCTGAAATGGATCTGGTCCAGGACTGAAAACATTTGCTAATAAACAGCAAATGATTTATGAAATCCATTCCAGGTTTGCGGGATCACCCAGCATCACTGTGAAAGGTGTATTCTCTCCAGCCTTGGAGAGCTTTAATAAATCAGAACCAGAGTTCGAAGATCAGCAGCATTCACCTTTCTTTCACAACCGCTTTAACAATCCTGCACTGGGTTCAACAAAATCCTTTTCAGCGGTTTATTTCAAAGAAAATTGAAATGATATGGGTTTTTCTATGAGGCTTTATTTGCATAAATCAAGGCAGAATAAAAACAAGTATTATGGGTGGCAAGATGGCTCAGTCATTGCACCATTGCCTTACAACACTGGGAGGTCAAAGGTTTAAATCTAAGCCATGAACCATGATTTCCCCACATCCTAAAAACATGCAGTTAGATTAATTGACTCCCTTCATAAACTGACCTTCGTGTGTGTGGAAAATTTGCAGCACAGGCTGCCAGGTGTAATATGGATGTGTAGATTTCTTAAAACGTGAATATATATATATATATATATATATATATATATATATATATATATATATATATATATATATATATATTTGGGATATATGCACATTTCATTTTTTTACCCCTTTTAACAAGTACAGAAAATGTTTGATGTTCCAGAATAAGCCAAGCTAAAAACTTCCACTTAAACATAACTCTGAGTTCCTAAGCCTGTGGTGTCAGCCTTGCCTCCTTCATTTCTTATAGATTGTAGGTCATCTATACCCACACATTGAGCACAGAAGCTATCAACTACTTAAACACCGCTTTATTTTTTTGCACGTACAGTATTAAACAGATATAACAAGACACCATCAATTGTAGCAGACCCATAAGGAACAAAGAAGTTTGTAGTTAGGGTTTGCATACAAAGGGGTAGCAGCTTTTTTCATGGCAAAGTAAACGTTCACTTAGCTTGGTAAATAAGATGTGCGATATGTTGATGATATGTTCATGTCAAGAGATCCAGTCATGTGCAATAAAAATAATCCAAGTTTCTTTTATAACCGAAGCACATAATGTATTCCGTGTAAACAGACTGTAAAGTTTCTTATTTAACTAGTAATAGTAAGTCACACATAACTGGCCATGCTCTGTAATGTTGAAGACATTTTTCTGCTCAAATCAGCAGCTTCCTCTGTTGTTCCGAGTGTCAGGAACATATCCCAGCAATTACATTCACATAAGTAATGTGGTCACTTTGTTCCACTCACCAGGGAATGTGTCAAAGGCAGTTGTTGGCAATACAAAAACAAGATGACAGGCGTGTGTTTGTCACACCATGCTAACTCCATAACCCAAACACAATGGTACCAGAAAGTCAAATGTTAAAAGCTTAAAATGTTAAAAACTATGTAGGCGACAGACTATGTTAAAGAATTTAGTTGTTAAACAAAGTGTTTTTTGCATTGCTTACATAGGTGCCCCCTAATGCCTCTTGTGAGCCAGCTGCCTTCTCTTAAAGTTATTTTAACATTTCTACCAAAGCAAGTAATTTGGCAACAATTTACACTTTCAATAAAAATCCCCCCCCCCCCAAAAAAAAAAAAAAAAAACAGAAATCCTTCCTCTTAAATGTAAACTAAACTATATTGACTGAACTACATTATCAAAACTTATGGATTCACACATTTTTTATTTTTTCTTAGAAACTCAGCATCTGCATTCACACAGGTATGTTCTTGACATTCCATGGTAAAGCAAGGTGACCGAGTTACCCCTGTGACTATAAATTTTAGGATATGTTTCTGACACCCATTAGAACTCAGGAATACAACTGAACAAATCATAAAAAGACATCAGTATTATAGAAACTGTCCAGATGAATGTAATTAACTATTATATAAAGTGAGCACAGCTTCACTTTATTAACTTATCTGAGTAAAACTTACCAGTGCCAAGTAAAGACTCCCTGTCCTTTATATAAATCAACATTGCTTACTAAGTAAAATAAAATACAGAAGCATAGGTATTCATAGGAGGAATTGTTTCAATAATGTTTTATTCACATATAAGTTTTTTCCTTCTGTGCAAACGAGTAAAGACACTGCACAATGAAAGTTCATTTGTTTTATGTAACTACCTTATTATTTTATATTTATTATATAGTATTTAACTAAATGGTGGCATGTGAATTATCTACATTGCTGATGGCACTGCAGACAAACTAGTAATTGATTTATATTTGATAGATTTTTAATTTTAAGCGATGCTAAGTAACATGTAAGTGTAAAACGATTTATTCCCTTTACCTACTTTTCTCAGCAGAAGGCCGCCTTTGTTTGGAGGTTTTATTTAAATACTGCTGCTGCATATTGTGACATTTTAGGAATGCATTTGTGGAGACTAAAAGTTATTGAGATCACATTTAAACATAAAGCCATTGCAGCCTCTATTGATTCAGCCAAAAACCTCACACCATTCACAACCCGAATCGGCTTCCTGTACACAATCCTCCACCCCCAGTCACATAAGACTGTAAAG
The DNA here is from genome assembly GCF_032062135.1 of Pyxicephalus adspersus. Classification (NCBI taxonomy): domain Eukaryota; kingdom Metazoa; phylum Chordata; class Amphibia; order Anura; family Pyxicephalidae; genus Pyxicephalus; species Pyxicephalus adspersus. The sequence continues at coordinate 109,974,920 of NC_092861.1, forward strand.
GGGACCCATTACTTCTTTTTGCAAGTACCTGACAGATATCCTAATCAGGACTGGGACAACAATGTGCAGTGTGTTCCATATTTGCCTTGCTTTCTGTCAATTTGCTTGAGAATTAATATCACAAGAAAGAATGATGCTGATCCTTCATCTCTGTCTAATGACACTGCACACATGTGTATTACACTACATTAAAGACTGACAGTTGAGGAAAACTAACTACACTGGAGTATATTATATGGTAATACATAATACAAAAGCAGTTTTCAAAATCTACAAAAAGGGGTGGATTCCAAACTCAGCATTTTTCTGAGCGATAAAAACCTTGCTGTAACTTCAGATAAGATACACAGGAATTCTCACTGGCACAAGAACAGAACTTGCCATTTTCCTGTGGTTTACAGATATTTAGAGGTGGATTTTAGATAGCACAAAGATCTCTTTAGTAGGTCACATTAAACTTTTTTTTACATTTCTTAAACTGGCCAATATTAGGTACCATCCTGGTTAAACAGGTGATTATTATTATTATTTTTTTTTTTTTTTTTTTTTTTATAGCGCCAACATATTACGCAGCACAGTACATTTAATAGAGGTTGCAAATGATTTTGTTTTAGTCGGGCGGGTGGAACTTCCTGATAAATATCATCTTTATTTTTTTTTTTTTTTTTTTTTTTAAAACACACACAAACACATTCTTGAGGACTTAAAAATCCAAACATTACTGCTGCTGCCATAAATTTATAAACTATATATATATATATATATATATATATATATATATATATATATATACACACACATACATATATACACACATATACTAGAGCGCTCTGCTAAGGGAGGGGTGGGGGTTAACAGAGTTCAGAGAAGATGATCATCTCTCTTATCAGAGGGTAGGGATGAAAAACATTGGATGACTGCAAATGCATTAAAAGTTTACTACAATTAAAAGTCAAAGTTTATTTTACCTGTTTTCCCCTTTGCTTGATAAAGGAAGAGAAATAAGCCAAATGTACCAGCATGTACAAAAGCTAAAGGGTCTAGGGCGATGGTGTGTGCACCTTATGTGCAAACATTTATATATAGTCCAAAAAACATAAATGCAGACCATCTAAAATACATCTCCATATCCCATGTTTTGTTTATTTATAATTGCTGGAAAATATTACCTTATAATCATTCCAAAAACCCAATGAGCTCCTAATTTTCTATAAGGAATCTCTGCTGCACTGAAATCTCAAGCTAAAAGTAAGTTCTCCATTGCTGAACTACAGAACACCCACCCTGCTCCTTGTCACCATAACATAGGAAAGTGATCTATATAGTGTAGCAAAGGAAGCATAGTCAGCTCACTACAGGAAGTCCTGATCTCTCATGCATATTTTGAAACAAAACAATAGTAAGTGTATATATTGTATATGTTTTTACTTATACTTTATTTACATACTTTATGTAAAGTTACAAAATAAACTGAAAACATTTCCATTATAGAAACAAATGTTTCCATTTGCAAGTGTTAGTCCCCATGACAGGAGATAGTATGTCATTCAAACTATTACCAAAACGACTCCCCTTGCCAGATGTCTTAGACAAGGAGGTCAGATTTCAGGCCACTTAATCAGCCTTCAACTTGTATACTTGTATTACCTAAATAAACTTCATTATGCTGGACTAATGCATGGCAGGCCAGGGAAAAAACACCCACAATGACCTTGGTAAGGGTTGCTGAGTCAAAAAGAAACAATAAAAAGGTAACCAACCCAGCTTCTTATGAAGGAGTCACAGAAAGTTATTAAAGGGGAGGTTTGTGAAATTAGAAATGATAAAAGTGTGTTGCTTCCTATACAATGTAATATGAATAGGAAATATGGCAGACCAAAGCACATGGGGGTCTATTTATAAAGCAATGAATCTGAAATTTACCAAAACATTCCCTGGAGGAGAATCTTCCTGGTGCATGGGTTCTCAGGAACAAGGAATGATTCTCTACCAGAAGTGAAACGTCAGATTCACTGCTTTATAAATAAAATAGCATCACATCAGAAGCTCTGTTCTCTAGAAGTGACCCAGGCAGGTGGAGGATCCCCGGCAGATCTTCCTTCTCCATCATCTGATGAACATAGGGTGGCTGCAGAAAAGCCAACTCGCTGGCTGCTGCTTGCAAGTAAATCCTGTTATTAGAAATATACAAACACTTTATCGACACAATGATATCACCAACACTCCATATAATCCAAACAATCAAATCCTATTCCTGCACAGAAATCCGGCAAGTACAAAACATGCTCCATGCCTTTGGGGAAACACACCCATACATAGACTAACCAATTTTCTTTTGTTTAGCCTCAAATAAATGTTCTTAGTCATCTCCAAACTATTCAGCTTCACTTTATAGAATAATACGTCACACTTATTTTTAACAAATACCAGACAAACCCAGAATAAAATGCGTATGACTTTTTACCTGAAACAAGTTTTGGTCTGCTGAGCCTACAAAAGACTTTTTTGGCAATGCAAGTACCTGAAGTTAACAGGGTTAGGACCGCACAGCTTAAAATAAAAAAAAAAATCATTCTTCTGATATTTTGTAATTTCTGGGTCCCATTTTCTCCCCTGATGCACTCTAATGAAATGATGAAAGAAGGCCTGTTATCATTGCACACCTCATTACTAAAGCAGAGATATCATCACTAAGTGTCTGTGCTTCTCTTTGCAATGCAGGTAGATCACGGCTGGTGGAAGGGTACCAGCAGGATGTGTGGTTATGTCCACGTGTGATGTCAGAGCTCCAGAATTATAAGCAATCAACAGTGAATGACAGATTAATAGTGGTCCAATGCCAAAAACATAAGTGTGGCATGACAAAGGAAAGCTGATCATTCTGCTGATTCTTCTTCCTGGCAATTCACAGACTGTGCAGGGACAGACCTTGTATTACTGAACTACAGCAAAAATCAGTTTCCACACAGGGTTGTGCTGTGTAACAGAGCAGTGTAAATCTGAGAACTAAAAAATTATTGGCCAGTAAAACAACATGTGTGTGCATATTTAATCTGTGGATTTTGCCTGCAAAATATACTGTATGGCCTAACTTACTACATAAAGACATTTTGCATGCTAGGTTTACATTCATACCCAGCTCATTCACAGACAATCGCTTTACTGCTTGAGGAAAGGGTGGCACCCATTCATATAACACCCCCATTACCACCACTTCCACAAAAACTCTTATTTACATACCTGAGCTCTGCATCCAGCAGCATTTTAGTATCTGGAAAAGATTTTCCAATATCATCATCTTCATAAATGAAAAATAATTAGGGCTTCCTACATCTGATCTAATGCAGAGGAGGCTTTATGGAAGCCAGACACAAAAGCCTTACCCAGACACTACGTACTACTTATGGCATTACATGAAGGTGACCCACAGGCAATGCTTACATGTAACACAACGTCCACAAATTGCCTGATCAGCCGGACCTAATGTGGTTACAAACCTTAACTGATTGACATTGAGTTTTCTAAAGTGCTAAAAATCAGCTATTCCCCCCCCCCCCCTTTTTTAAACAAAATCCTTGGTTAATTCTTGGTTTTGTCTCCGTGTCACCCATTGCCCCCAGTGCTGATGAAGTCAGCCGGTTTTATCAGAAGTTTACATGACAACACATGACCACAATTGGGAAAGAGTGTTGTCATGCTATATTTGTGACTTTAATGTATATTAAAGGGTACTTTATAAAATGTTGAGCATAATTTATAGGTTTTATACAATTATATAATTTATACAGGTTTACACCCGTGTGTACGATTGTAGGGGCCCATAAACACCAGATCTGTCAGTACAGACATGAGAAGACATAGGCGGGCATTGAACAAGTCGATACACCAGAGAGTATGCCTAACAGAACTCTGTAATGCATTGATGTATAAAAGTGACAATATAATGCAGCTATCCATCCCCACCCCCCCAATAATAGAGACCATAGCCCCCCCATTATCCCGTACCTCGCAGCCATAGAGCTCGCTGAGCTGCTCCACAATCCATTCCTCCAGCACCAGCCGCTTCCTCAGCTCTTTCCGGTCATATTTCACAGTCACTTTGCCCTGCTGCTGCCGCTTCTGCTGTTGCTGCTTGTGCTGAGCCACCACCACCGGCGGGGAGTCCTCCCTGGTCTCGTGAGGTGATATTGGGGTCTGGAAGAACACCCGGCCCCCGGCTGCAGGGCTGGGCTCCGTACCGCTCAGTGCCGACATCTCCCTGAACCCGCTGTCTTGTGAGGAGCCAATACGGGTTCCTAGAAGCCTCCCTGTCTCCTCACACGGCGGCTCTGCTCGTCCTTCTCCGATTTATTCTAATGCTTCATAACGATGTGCGCCGTGTTCTGTCTCCCGCTGCGCCTCAACCAATCCGCCCCCGCCTTCTGCTCCGTCTGATTCCCCTTCTTGTCGCCCTCTATATTCCCATTGGTGTCATCAGCCCGGCTCTTCTTCACCTAGCACCTGCACACGGCTCCGCCCCCCAGGTCACCCTGCACTCCTATTGGCTTCTCTGTGAAAGGGGGCGGGGCTAAGACTTAAAGCGCGACTAGAGCCAAACATGGGAAATCAGCATCATATGTGCAATCCATGGCTGCCTTCCCCTCACGGCTCATTCACAGGGTGCTAGAGGTGTGAATGTCTGCCTCACAGAAACCAGCATTGGCATCATTTAGGATTCTTACCAATACCAGCAGCATAAGGGGGTACTGCACTGACTACCAACAATAATGAGGACTATGCTATCCACAATTGTAGGGGGCTGCTGCATAGACCACCAGGATAGGATTGTAAGCTCTTCAGGTCAGGGTCCTCCCCTCCTCCTGTGTCTGTACCTGGCTGTCACTGGCAACCCCTATTTAATGTACAGCGCTGTGTAATATGTTGGCGCTATATAATAATATTTATTATTATTAATAGAGCACTGCACAGACCACAAGTGTGGCATCACAGGCTCAGACCTGCATTCAGAGAGACAACCTACCCACCATCTGGAGTCTGTGATCAGTATGGGGGACATGGTCTGTGCCCCCCCCCAGCGGGGTCCTTCTCCTGACCCCCCGGGGGGGGGGGGGACCACTAAAAACCTCTTTGTAAATAAGAGCGGGCACTCATGCCCACTCCTGATAAAATCAAGGGCAAGGCATTCACACCCATGCCCTCCCCACTACACCCCTAGTTCCAGCACTACAAAAGTTAGGTCAAGAGTCTGGGCTAACCAGCAAGGGACCAAGGTGCAAATGGAGCCTCACCCTTCACTTATACCTGGTTCTCTTGCTGACTAGCTCATATCCAACACTTGTATTTGACTCCCTTGTAGGCTGGCCCAAATTCACCTTTTGTCCCTGGCCCTTTGCTGGCTAGCCAGGTGCTAGTGAAGAGTCTGAGCTAAACCAGCAAGGAGGCCAGATGGAATGGAGGGTCAGGTTCCCTTTGAACTTGATGACAAAAAGCGTGCATGGCTACATAGCACTAAATGTTGCATGGTGTTTAAAGTGGTACCATTAATAGACCTCCCAGTGGCAGACTCCTTAGTGATAGACCTCCTAGTGACAGACTTCTTAGTGATGGACCCCCATTGACAGACCCCTAGTTACAGGCTTTTGGTGATAGACCTCAGTACTGATCTCCATTGCAAATCTTAGTAACAACCCCTGTGCAGACCCCTGGTGCTGACCCACTGCAGTTCCTCATTGCAGACCCCCAGGCAGATCTCAGTAACAGACCCCTATTAAAGTCCTCAGTACAGACCACCATTGCAGACATTAGTAATGAACCACAGTAAAAACCCACCTCCTACTGTGGACCTCAGTACAGACCCGATTGCATTCCATTTTTTACCTGTTTTCCTCCTTCTGTCTTTCTAATCTCTCTTTGACCTGTATCCAGTCACTGAAGACAAAGTCCTCCACACAAGTCCAGAAGCAGAAAGTTTGGATAGTCTTTCCCCACTTTCCTGTTTTCACATACTGGTCACATCCGGTGCTGCAACAAGCTTTGCACAAGAACAGCCAAGAACAGGCCCCACATATTGGTCAGGCCCAGTACAGAAGTACTAATTGTTCCTGTCTGATGACAGCCGTGCCAGTGTAAGAAGGCACCACACCAGTCACCAGTGAGGGAAAGCTGCACTGACCACCATTGTCAGGGAGCACCACACCAACAACCAATGTAAAAGGGAACTTACAAGACAGACAAGAATACAAAACTAGAAGCCTGAGGCATAATGTTTGTTTGATTACAACCGTTGTTTATGAAGTTTTACAGTGTGTTATAATATTTCAAAATTTATCTCATATGTCACTGCCAAAAAGCTGTTCTGACAGGTACCTGCCACATTTTTGGTTCTTTAGTTATATTTGATGAGAACATGATATTGTTATTGATGTTCCCCCCACCCCATTGGTTGTATTTCCCCCTAAATGTTGTTCCAAAAATTTGACAATTTAATAAAATATTTCAATCAAAAGCCTTTTTTTTTATCCAGGCACCAATCTTTTAGGTCCTTTGGTTGGTAACAGGGTCTCTTTAAGTTAATGAAGGCTCTTCTTTTAAAGAATGTGTACCTGTGCATTAGGATAATTCTAGTCAAAATAAGTTCTGATTCAGATTGGAGCTATTCCAACTTTGGATCAGAACTTAGTTTGCTTAAGATCCAATTTGGGGTAGGTTGAGCTCCACTGCAACATCACAGTCAGCTGACATCATCCAGTGGCTGGTTTGCCTTAGCCCTACTATATGTGTCAATGACAAGTATAGTATGATTCATTGAAAAAATGCAAATTCTGAATCTGATTTCCAATCCAACTAGTTTCGGTTTGAATTGGAATTTTTATTATTCACCTCTGCTTGTGATTGTGCTAGAATACTAAACCCTTAGTATTTCTATTTTGAGTGACTACACTTTCACCTGTATTGAATTCACTGCAAAGTTGTCATGATGTGCTGGATGGTCTTTTGCTGAGAACTCTTCCTGCCAATTATTGTAGGACATGCCCCTGCATGACCTCACAAGACTTATGATGATGTCACAGATGAAAGACAAGAATTTCAGAGCTCCTCAAGGAAAGCTAGAAAAGATAAAAATATATACAACAAAGGTAATCCACTTACAGGTGACTGGGATTGTTGATTATTAAGATTATTAGGATTTCAGTACCCCCCCAATCCATGACCCAGAAAAAAATATGCAGTCCAGGAGTTCCAACTTCACTCTCACTTTATTTACCACTAGAGATGAGCGAGAATCCCTCTGGCATTCTCGCGAAAATTTCCCGAACTTCTGATGGTTACGCAAACTTTCGTCGAACCGATTTTGCAAAACTATCGGAAGATGGAGGAAATTATAACTGGAGGATTCATAGGGGATTCACAGGATTCCCTGGAAAGCCTCCCGTTTGCGATCCCTGGGGCACTAGAGGTTAATTAACCTCTAGTGCTGCGGATCGCACACTGTTCTCAATGAATGCCGCCACGGCCGCATTTATTGAGAAGATCCCTGGCACTAGAGGTAACTAAACTCTAGTGACCCGGGATTGCAGTGGATTCTCAGGACTGCAACCATTCTTGCAGCCCTGGGAATCCTGTTTGCGATCCCCGGGATTAGAGGTTTAGTAGGGACAAGTCTATTAGAGGAAAGCTTTCCTCAGCCAATCAGAGAGCACCAGAGGTTTTGAATGGGGAGACTTGTCCCCACTTAACCTCTAGTGCCAGAGATCGCACACTGAGCTGATCAATGAATGCAGCCGGCGCTACATTCATTGATCAGCACAGCCCGCAATCTTTTTTTTTTTGATTAGCGAATTTACACCGGCTATTCTCACTTACAATTTCGGTAAGCGAGAATGCCCGAATTCGCCGCGAGATTGAGTTTTAAAAATTAGCTCGCTCATCCCCATTTACTATATATGTAGTAAGGTTGGTGACGGCAGGGATAGCTCCGCACTAGCATTTATTAGTTGTAACAAAAATCATTAAAATCACATGTCCAAAACTATGAGTAGTCTGCTAATGCAATCTCCAATACATATATTTCTGGATATGGATACTTTGTTTCATCTGGCTTTCTGTATGCTTTCTATGTTGGAAAAAAGTGGACTGCATTGAGTATATTTGATAATACTTCCGGAGTGACACATTTGGTTGCTAGATCATTTTGTCTAAATTCAAAACTATTATGTGACTGGCCAATATTACTATTTATCATTTTTGGTTTTGTAATTCTTCCAGTAAAACACGAACTTGTGCATTGAATCTTAAGTACCTTTTTGCCTAGTCTTGTTTATTATTACTGTCCTCTCACTAATCGATATTACACTTCTGTATCATATTTTTTTAAAATCCAGTTGGGTTGCTGCAAAGTTAGCTTTGTAAGACAAGCTAATTGTTAAAAAAAATCAATTTCATAGCCAAGCTTCCAGAGAAAACCACACTGATCATACTGATTCATTGATTGGACTGGTTGGCTTATGACTTTTCTATAAAGTTATCCTTCTATTTCTGATTCTTAGTATGCCTTACATTTTGCATGTACAAATGTCTCTCTATAATACTTAGGTCTTCCAACTGTATGTGAAGATTTCCTACATCAGTGTAATTTTCATACATTCCTTAACTATGACCATTCAATACACCTTCATATTTATACTAACAACTAAACAAGATATCTGCCTCTGACTGCAGCCAGTTCACAAGTAAAAGTCCTCCATTAATATTAGTTATATCTATGGATCCCTAAAATTTGACCATGATTACTATCTCTTCTATTTAGAATGTCTAATACAGGGGTGTCAAACTCTGGCCCAGGGGCCGAATCCAGCCCCCAATGTCCCACAGCTGGCCCGCCGCTGCATTGAAATTGCGCAGCTACTACAATTCCTGGCATCTATAGACCAGCGGGCTCTCTGCCTATGTATGGCCCCGCATTGTACTGTTTTATAGACGCAAATAATGCCGAGAATTTTAGTACCAGCGCTATTTCAATGAAGAGGGAGTTTCAGCGGCGGGCCACTCATAAGATTTAGGTCCACATTGGCGTCAGGCATTTCCAGCACTCCCCCTCAGCCGTTCTTTTCCTTACTATTACAAGGCATGGACTTGAATGGTTGGATTTTCATAGAAGAATATTGTTATTAATAATGTTAGCCTGTGCAAAAAGGTTACAGTTGAAATTTAACTCAGAAGGCTACAAATGGAGAATGAGGCATAAGACTTTTTTCTTAAATAAAATTTAAAACATTTTTTTCATGCCCCTTTTTCTATTATAAGCTTGTTCCAGATTGAATGTGAAGCAAAACCTCTTTGTTTCCATATGAAAAGGTTTTATATCTAATGGGAAGGAAAAATTTCCTCAATTTTTTTCAATAAATTTTAAGGTTGGTCTGCCACTTTGTCTAAGTTTTTAATTTTGGCCCTCTGTGTATTTGAGTTTGACACCCCTGGTCTAATAGATCCAGCTAGTTATGCTACTGCTAGGAACCCTGGTCACTCCAATTTTGTTACTTAATGTTCTCTGGGATTAACCTTCAATAGACACCAAGTAAGTTAATTCTCTATCACTATCTACTTCCTAATCCTTTATTATTATCTTCCCATTGTTATATATGGTACCTTTTCACTACCACAAGTAAACCATATATATGTGTATTGCAAATTTTTGATAACCAATGCATTATGCTTTATATATATGTGTCATATACAATATTACCATACCCACTGTATTATATATTATCACAGTTCTGGTCTCTCAACCCCCTGAGGAAGCCCCTTGGGCAGTTGTCAAGACATATTATTAGGTTGACGTCTGTTCATTCCTATGTGACTTGTTTTGAACATAGATCTGTATTCTAGTTTAGAAGTACTGTGTTAGCAGAGGTTCTAGCGGAGTGGGACTATGTCTAGTTTTAGCTCACCAAAAATTGCCAAATAAACACTAGTTTAATTTTACAAAAAAAGTGTTCTGCCTACAAAAGCCTGTCTTTTCTCTCTCTTTATCATTACTTTTTGGTCCTTTGATCTTTTGCTCACTGGGTCTTTTTCTGAACTTTTACATGTTTCATGAGCAAAAGCTAGTTTGTGTGTATACTTTATATAAACAGTATATATATATATATATATATATATTTATATATATATATATATATATATTTACCTAATGTATTATAACTGATGATATAACTGATTCACTTGAAATTGCTTGAATTGCTTGAAATTGTAATTGCAGTATTTCTATGAAGCAGCATCTATTCTTTTCTACAAAACAATCATTTTACAGGTGATTTAGGCTCCATAGTGATTAATGTACAACCATTGTTTACTAACCAGGAGTCTTCCGTTGCTGACAGCCATGTCTGCTCTAATTTGGCTACAGGGGCTTACTTATTAAAATTGCTTTCCTAGAGCGGTGTAGACCATCTTTTATTTTCCCTTATGCTTTGCAGCTGTTACTGCCATAGGGTACGACAGCCTTCAAGCTGTACAATTATTGTTAATGAGTCAACTGAAATGTTCGACTTAGAAAACCGATTTAACTAATAATCAAATTATGTCAGGTAAATGACATTTTATATTAATGTCAAAAATTAAAAATCAACCATTTAGAGTAATTATTAAAATGTAAAATCATTGTTGCCCAGTTTACTAGTTATTAATTATAGAGGTTAGTTTAGGTCAGGAGAGAGGGCCATATGGAATAAATGCACTTTGTTTAAAAATGTAGTTATACTTTAAAGTATATATTACAAATATATATATATTACATACAGTATATGTATGTAAAGTATATCAAAAAATTTTTTTACATTGACATAAGGCAAGGAAGGGTTAACACACTTATCAGTATGCCAAGCTTCTTTGGGGGACATTTATGACAGAATATGATATGCAATTTATACGAAGGGGATATTAATAAGGATTGTAAGAAAAGTGCCAGACAACTTCTTGATATTCCAGAAAATTAGTTTTAATGAAAATCACACTGTATGTCATATGTATTCTTAGGCCTAAGGGAGAAAATTGTATAACTCTTGTCTTGGCTCCTGGCTTTTCATGCTGCCTTCCAGATCTCAGATAGAACAAGTATTATTTCTCCAAAAGCAGCACACAGGTATTATGGAAGCACAACCAGTTAGAGGAACCTTATAGGTTCAGGAAGTGTACTGTCACTTCCCAAAATAGATCTTCCACAAATAATTTCTTTCATCCTCAAAGATGTTCCACCACTTTCACCGCTAGCCTGGTATAGTATATACACTATATATAGTATAGTGCACTCTACATTCCCTGTTCCATACCTCCTCATACTGAATACCGTGCTGTTCATTCCCTGTTTCACATCCCCTCATTCTGTATATTGCACTGAACATTCCTTTTCATACCTTGTCATTCTTTATACTGCACTGTACATTCCCTGTTCCGCACCTCCTCGTTCTGTGCACCGCCCTGCACTTCTTCATTCTGTACACTGCACTGTACATTACCTGTTCCACACCTTCTCGTTCTGTACACTGCACTCGTTCTGTACACTGCACTGTACATTCCCTGTTCCGCACCTCCTCGTTCTGTACACTGCACTGTACATTCCCTGTTCCGCACCTCCTTGCTCTGTACACTGCACTGTACATTCCATTTCGCACCTCCTAGCTCTGTGCACTGCACTGTACATTCCCTGTTCTGCACCTCTTCATTCTGTGCACCACCCTGTAGATTAACTGCCCCACACTTCATTCTGTACACTGCACTGTACATTACCTTTTCCGCACCTCCTCCTTCTGTACACTGCACTGTACATTACTTATTCCGCACCTCCTCCTTCTGTACACTGCACTGTACATTACTTTTTCCGCACCTCCTCCTTCTGTACACTGCACTGTACATTACTTTTTCCGCACCTCCTCCTTCTGTACACTGCACTGTACATTTCCTGCTCCGCACCTCCTCCTTCTGTACACTGCACTGTACATTCCCTGTTCCGCACCTCCTCTTCCCTGTTCCGCACCTCCTCGTTCTGTACACTGCACTGTACATTCCCTGTTCCGCACCTCCTCGTTCTGTACACTGCACTGTACATTCCCTGTTTCGCACCTCCTCGCTCTGTACACTGCATTGTACATTTCCTTTTTCGCACCTCTTCGTTCTGTGCACCGCCCTGTACATTACCTGCTCCACACTTCTTCATTCTGTACACTGCACTGTACATTCCCTGTTTCGCACCTCCTCGCTCTGTACACTGCACTGTACATTTCCTTTTTCGCACCTCCTCGTTCTGTGCACCGCCCTGTACATTACCTGCTCCACACTTCTTCATTCTGTACACTGCACTGTACATTACCTGTTCCGCACCTCCTCATACTGTATATTGCACTGTACATTCACTGTTCCACACATCCTTATCCTGTGTACTGCACTGTACATTCTTCTGTTTTACACATACTCATTCAGTACACTGTACTGTATATTACCATTTTCATACTGAACCCAGAGTTGCCATGTTGCTTCCAACATTGTGTCCTGGGGTGCCACAGGTCTTCTGCAATCTTAGCAACACCCCTGATTGGTATCCTGTCAGAAATTCATTACACTTTTATATTGTTACATTTGTGACAAGCTTATTACATACTTACTAAACACTATCGCAAAATATTTGCACTGGTGAAGTGAACTTTGAGAATTATGGATGCAGCAATTACTGACACCTTTACAAAAATGCAAATGCTTGGCTGTATTTATGCTTGGAGAAATCATGCATATTGGAAAAGTTCTGCATACTTACTCTAAACCACTGATTAAGAAAATATTGAAGTCACTGGATGAACATAGAAGTCAAGCAGACAACTAGCATTTTTTACAGAGGTCAGCAGTGGCACACTCCATATTCTTCTCCTGGTTGTAAATTATGATATTGCAGATGACATTTTCTCAGGCAGAGGAGAGACACTATCTGCTTGTTAGTATCACGTGATTTAAATCCACTGGAGTGACACAAACGTGACATAAAGGTCACTTGGCAGAGCTTCAGAATTAGAGATTAAGGAGATTAGGCGAATCAAGGCAATTTCATCCTTTTAAATGCATGAATCCACATGGAAGAACAATATATGACGCATACTAACCTTTATTTTGTATATGCACCAATTCACCAGGCATACTATACCTGCTATGTTGTTGTGTCTTTGTCAAATTCTTCTGAAATAAATAAAAACATTGGTGGAGCAACAAATACCATATGTGTATATGTGCACTGTACATTCCCTGCTCCAGAACTCCCTTTTTTGTATATTACACTGCACATTGTCTGTTCCACATGTCCTCATTCTGTACTCTGCATTGCACATTCTTGTTTCCACAAGTCCTTGTTCCTTGTTCCACAAGTCCTCATTCTGTGTATTTCCCTGTACATTTCTTTGTCTATACCTCCCTATTCTGTACACTGCACTATAAATTCCCTATTCCACACACTTACATTCTGTATACTGCACTGTACGTTCCCTTATTGTTGATGTACTCTGTAAAATGTTACAGGAGATATTGGAATTTCAAAAAACAAAAATCAAGACACAAACATTTTGAAACACTCATTTGTTTGTTACTCATTTGTTTCCCAACATTATATATATTTTTCAAGTGCCACTCAGCTTTTAAATATGTAATAACTAATGTGCACTTTTCTACTTACATACTTCAATAACAATTATTATATTGATGTCACCAGGCATACTGTACCTGTTATGTTGTTGTGCCTTTGTCATGTTTTGTCTGTTCTCTGAAACAAATAGGAACATTGCTGGGGTAACAATACAATATATGTTCTAAATGAAAACCAAAAAAAAGAAGGCATTGGGGATATATTTATAAACAATTTGCACAATGACTCATTCAATAAAAGTTTTTTCTTTTAGCATTCTATATGAACTGCGATGGGCGAATAGTCTCGGATCTCTACAGCACAATATGGTGGCTGCTAATGAAGACGTTCTGAGTTTTCTGTGGACTAACTGAACGCAAAACAGGAGGAAGATATGTACCTTACTATGTAGCAACATAAATATCAGTTCATGAAAATCAATAACGTAAGCGCACTATGCACATTTTGTTTTTTTACAGTACATACCCCTTAAATCTCTAATTCAGGGTGTCAAAGAAGAAAAACCTAAATATTGCTGTCAACATCTTTGCATTAGAAAACGTACATGTAGTTTCCTTCAAGTGCAAACTGCACTTTTAAAAATTGTATTTCACATGCATTTTTGTTGGTTGTGTGTGATGTTTAGGGTGTTTGCTTTTCCGCAGTCTGTATTGTTTTTTTTTCGCACAATTAAGTGATTTGGAGCTGGATTTCACTATTCTCATGCTAATCCTTGCTAATATGGTTTAGAAGGGAATACTATATAGGAGGTGACAGAAAATATTGGGTCCACCCAATTCTTAAGCAATGAGAACCTGGAGGACACTTTTAGTTGATCCATAAAGATCCGAGAGTCTTTTACACAAGTTTCACAAATACTCAGATGACATGTGAAACAAACGTACCTATACTTCACTGTATTCTATAAAGTTATGTATGCTTTAAAAAACTGAAACATTCTTTGTGTTTGTTGATGATATGTAAACACAGTTTATTTAGATATTGGTGGGCCAGGACCTTCAG
>NC_092861.1:109990090-110001644 GCF_032062135.1 Pyxicephalus adspersus
ATTGTGAATATGGAAGTATTATAAAAAAAAATATATATATAACTATACAGAAAGAGTCCATATATTTCCAAAGACCTAAGACGTTTTTGCCCAATCATAACCTGTTATTGTATGGTTTATAGCACAACCTAGGTCCTTCCTTTCCCCTGTGGGTCCAGTCCCCCGAAGCCTAATATCTTTCAATCTTTTCAATCCATTGGTTACAGGCACTCTGCCATCATCCAGTACAATGCAGGACCAACAGCACCAAATTGTTAGTGAGAACTCCATGGGCCCGGCCATGAGCTTTAGAGAAATAAGCAAGCTGACTGGAAAGAAAGCAAGACATAGATTAAGTATAACTGCTTTTCATGGTTCCCCAGGCAAAAATGAGCATTTATGAGTAATGGAGCCTCATAACTTGCACTTAGATTTGCATTTGGAGTTGTTCTATGTGCCTGAGAAGGCAGAGGGCCATAAGTCCTATTTGGAGGTATGCCAAAGGTATGAAAGGATAGGTATGAGAAAATGGTGGACCATAGGTACAAGCTGGAGATGCAACATACAGTAAGTCTGCGATATTGGAGGCAATAGGTGCAGCAAAGGGACATAGGAATATGGTGGTTCCTCTTGTTTGAAAGAACAAAATTACTTCACCAGCCAAAATAAGACATGTAGTCTTACTTTGAGACTTTTGGATTTTTCTTTTTTTTAATGAAAGGTGATACAGTAACACATGCTTGTTTGTACTTGCTCACCTTTCTGTTTTTTGGACAGAACTTGTAAATCAAATCCTCCATACTGTGGTCCTCTTCTCTTGTTTTATGTCACACAATTGCTCCCTGTGCGTAAAACAATTTTATGAGTACTAGATGAAAAAAGGAGAAAAATTGTAATAGAGTAGACAATCAATATTTGGTTTACGCCTAAAGGTTCCAACCCATCCCCAACAAGAAATAATGGAAACGGATTTTGGAAAATAAGTTTCCCCAAATGCTTTAGTACTAATAATAGCCAACATACTGTATTTTTGCAAAATCTACAGTGATAGCTTTTAATTATAAAAAAAGTTTTTCCATATCTTATATATTAATATATTTTCCATTATACTTTTTTAAAGTTGGATGTTATGGTAGTTCGGTAGTTCTGTAGACTTTACTGTATTTTAAAACTGTCTTTTAGGACAGCTCCTTGGGGATGGTCTTTTGGATATACCCGACAATCCCCCTTTCCCTGGAACTGACACTTCCAACATGGAGTATGTGTATGTGGCAGATAAAACCTTTGAAATGTCCAGCCTATCTTCCAGTAAAAGAGTTGTATTGATCAGCAGTCAGATGTCACATTTTTCTAATACTTCCTTTGTTTCATGTCTGTCTCATGTGTTATTACTTTACTAATTTATTATTGTATACTATTGCAAAACAGTCATGCACCACAATGCAAAACCAAATAATGATAAAAAAGTTGCTATAAATTTTAGCTATAACTATTCATCAACTTACCCTGCAACCGCTCATTTTTCCTGAAAACGCAAGGCAAATGAGAGGAAATCAAAAGAAAGAAAGAAAACAAAAATGTGTTTTATAGTTGTCTCTGTAACAGTTGTCTTCATATATTGCCTCACCTATTTCTCTGATGACTGATGAATTTTGGCTGCTCCCTCACCTTCTGTATTAGTTGTAATGGTCACTAGGACAAGCATAGGGAAGGAGGGGATCTTTACAGCAGGAACACAGACAGTCTAACCCTTCCCTATTGTATCCAGAACAAAACCAAAATGATTGTGAATCAATGAATGTGATCCCATCTATTCTAGCTCTTTTTATGAACTTTGTATAATTAGTATTAGATGGGTCATAGACTTCTGGGTGTTCCCTCTCCAAACTTATACATAGTTCTATCTTGAGCATGGATCATCCACCCACCGTTTGTCTGTTTCCTTACTCTCTCCCACTGTCCCTGCTCCTTTTCTTTAGGTCTCATCTCCTCTCTGCATTTCCTAATTTTTTCAAACCAATCTTTTTTACCTGCAACAACAGAGAATATGGACAATTTTAATAATACACTTATTAAAACATGCGCTGTATTTTTTCAGTACATTTTCCATGCTACAACATTTTGGTCAATACTATAATGTGTTTTTACCAAAGAGCACAAAGATGCAAATAGTGTGGAAGAAAGCATGAACTGGATGGAAGTAGGACTAGCAGGGAAAATAGTGAATGGCCAGAGAGGAGAGCAGACACACAGGAAAGTAAATTAGAATAATCACAAAAGGGAGAAGAGTAAGCAGAAGAGTAAGCAGATTACCAAACAGTGTTCAACACCAATTTTTTTTTTTTACTGGGTGGTAAAAAATTGTAGGCGAGTGGCAGCCCCTGTATTGTGACCCAACTCCTCAGTAAACACCCAAAAACAGCCGGGTGGTTACTAAAAAAGTGCTGGGTGGTGCACCCTGCTAAAGGGGGCTGGGGAGAACACGGACCACTGTAAGGGGAATATGTGACATGGAGAAAAGGAAAGGCATAGGTGGAAATGAAAAAAAAATAGAGGGGAAGAAAATAATCATGGCAGCACAGTTTGCTCAGTGGCTAGCACACTTGCCCTTGCAGAACTAGGTCCCAGGTTCGAATCCTGGCCAGGACATTATCTGCAAGGAGTTTGTATGTCCTCCCTGTATTTGTGTGGGGGTTTCTTCCAAATCCAATAAAAATTGCTCCTAGACTCTGCTAATGACATAAGACTATAGTAGGGACATTAGATTTTGAGCCACCTTGGGAGACAGTGATGTGACAATGGACTTTGCAAAGCGCTGGGTAATATACAAGTAAATAATAAATAGAAGTAATGGAGAATAGTCACAGGGGGAATGTGAGTAGTTACAAATGGAAGTAGGTATGGACAAATCATGGATAAAATTGAAGGAGAATGATTAATGAATGAAGGGGTAGAGGCATTGATGGGAAATGAAAGAAAAAGATCACAGAGCTGAAGAGAATAAGCAGATAGAAATGGTGGAGAATGGTCAGTTGAAAATAATGTTGGGTGGTTTAGTGGTGAAAATGGGAAGTAGTGTTGGAAGAATGGTACAATAGCTACTGTGTTAAACACTCCTGACCTCTACATTTTGTACGCTGGGAGTACAGCAGTCAGAATTATTTTTAATGAATTTGCTAAAGAAATATTTTGGCTAATTAATTTACTCATCATTTGAGAAGAGGGGTGAGAGTTCTAAGGAACTGGACAAAGAAGACTGAGAGGTCCCAGGAGCGTCTGGCAGAGGATTAGCAAGAGTTCCCAGGAGCTAGACTAGTGTTTCTGAAACAAGGGTCCTCAATAGGTTGCAGGGGGTTCCTTGAGCAAGGAAAACATTTAGACTTTCAGGTCAGTTTTACTGATACCAATGTTTTTATGCTGTAAGGGTGACATTCTTCCTACTGGTCAGCAATGTAACATGCATTTACTCCACAGACCACCACGGTAATGTACTGTAAGCTGTGAATATAGCAGGGGTTCCCTAAAGATGTTAAAGGTATTTCAAGGGATTCTCCCATGTTAAAATATCAAGAAACACTGAGCAAAAGGGGGTGAAAAAAGTAAATAGCTGCACAGAGAAGACAGGGGTGAAAGGTCTCCAAATTTGAAAGGGAATAGAAGAGGTGATAAAAGTTACTTGGAGTGGTAATAGAAAAAAATTCTTAGTAGCTGGTGTTACATGTGAAAGTTTGTGAATTATCTGTGTAGCTTTTGTCTTTGGCTGAACTATGCTGGTAAATACTCCTATAGATTTGAATAACATGAGCGGTTTGTATGACTATAAAAAAAAACAACATAAATATACTGAGAAAAAAATGTTCATTATAAAGACAATAAACTCCATAAATATAGCTATTAACATCCTCAAACTACAGTATATGTTGTCCACTATCAAATTGGACTAGTATTGTAGAGTCTCCATCTAGTGGTTGTGATTGAGAGCTCGCACCCAATGCAATGTTTATTATTAATATTATTACACAGTAGTCCAAAATCGTGTCACTAAATGTCCCTACCATGGTCATATGTAATTTTTACAGTCTAAGGTCAATTTAGGGGGGAAGCCAATTAACCTCACTGCATGTTTTGGGATGTGGGAGGAAACCAGAGTACCCGGAGGAAACCCACGCAGACACGGGGCGAACTTGCAAACTCCATGCAGATAGTGTCCTGGCCGAGATTCTAAACCACTGTGCTGCAAAAGGAAGGGTTGCTCGCCAAGTTTCCAAACCTTTTTGCTGCAAATTTAAGCGTAAAAGATATATAAATACATGGCACTGCTCAAATTCACCAAACCAAAATCTTAAAAAAATTACCGAAATGAAATTGAATAGTGAAAGTGAAGCATTAGTATTCATTAAATACACAAACGTAGCAAGGTCGTTGGTACCTTACCACAAAACAGAAACTGCTATAATTATTTCTGAAATATAAATATAATTTTTAATTCTTTGGAACCAAGCAATACGAAATATCACTGTTTTTGATTTGTCACAACAAAGATACACAAAAGAAACATACAATACATGCAGCAAACCAATAATAAATATTAGTTTTCATAGTAAGACAACAGGTAACATAGTTCAGAATGCAAATTTTTGATTGAATTAAACAGAGGATTTAACAACAGTCTCCAAAAGACACATCTATACAAGGCATGGTGTTAAGTTTTTGGGAACAGGTTATAAAAGGTTGATCGCAAGGTATAGGAAAATAGACAGGCCCACATGGTAGGTGATAAATGTGTAGGAGGAAAAGTAATAATAAGATAGAAAGTAGGGGAATATAGAGAAAACAGAAGAAGAGGATAAGGAGGGATGAGGGAGGGTTACCTTTGGATAGGAAAGAAGGCAACAGCTATTCAGAGTATCGGAAAGACTAAATAATGGGTGAATACCCTTAAGGGAACTGATGACATCTTCATTTATCTATTATATATCTTTTAAACCAAAATGGTACAACTGGAAGAGCAGGCTGCCACAGGAGTACAGGTTAACAAGCTTGAGGAATGTTAACCAAAATAAACATGACAGACCTCCTGCCATATCGTTGATATGGCAGAAAAGAAAGAAGGTTGGGTTTATGAAAAGGACCAGGCCACCCCTGCCTGACAATGAGTTATAAAGAAAGGGGAACCCTGGAGTCACATGCACACAGAAGTCGGAATCTTGAAGAAAACCAACCCGTGCCCTCCATCTGTGCAAATCAGTCAGACATCCAAAAGGAGACCAACCTGTGGCCTCTATCAATGTGCTAATCCATAGGAACATCAAACTGGAGATAGTCTCTAGCCTTTAACATGCTTGTCTATACATTTCTTTTTAAACTTTGTTTTCTCTGGTCTATGTTCGGTTTGGGACACATGATAATACCAGTAACTACATTTCTCTATTCAAACAGACTGAACGACTGATTGCACAATTAATGTGTGTAATGCAAATGAAAGTAAATAGCTAGTTTTAATAATCACTTAGATTCAATTTTTTTTTTAACTTTTCCAAGGGTACCAAGAAATGTGCACTGACCACTTTGTAATATCTTTGTAGAAAAAACAATACTTGATCAGATTAAAGCCTTGCATTAATGAATCAAATATCAAGTATCAGTATTCAGTATTCAGAAAGAATAAATGTACCAAATGTATCCAAAAGTGTAGATAGTCTGGGGAAGGCAGCATTGAAACCTGGAATCGCTGGAGCTCAAGAATAGTGGACCAAACTACTGTACCCCTTAGAGCAGTGTTTTTCAACTTTTTTTGAGCCACAGCACATTTTTTTACATTGAAAAAATCCTGCGGCACACCACAAATCAAAAATGTTACAAAATGACACTCTGTAGCTAATTCTTTTGTCTCTAAGTATAAACAAGAAAACTGTTACCTACTGCCACCCACTGTCATGGAAGAGTATTACATTACTCTGCCAGTCACTACAGCACAGACACTCGACAATGGTAATTAGATAATTTCCCACGGTACACCTAAAGATCTCTCATGGCACACTAGTGTGCCGCGGCACAGTGGTTGAAAATCACTGCCTTAGAGAAATGCATTTTCATTAAGTTCTATCACCATTGTACTACAAAAATAGAAGGTGAAGTAGATTTTTGCTTACAATGCATTGTGCATGTCTCATGCATTGCAGAGCCCAGATCTTTTTTTTGTTGTTGTTGCAAGGAATAGACTGAAATGCCACAGACAACGTAACTTATATTCATTAAAGGTAGTCATTAAACTTATATCGTTATGGGCAGCCCACATGCCAGAAAATGATATTGGTCACCTTGGAAGAATCGCCAGTGAAAATGACAGATTTGGGGTTGCACCAGTGACAAGTATGTGCCATAATGTGTAAGTATGCTATGACAAAAGCGTACTCCCACCAGTTTAGTTTGGCTTTAAGGGTCCTGTTTTTGTCCAAGCCACTTTTTTCCTTGTGTAAGGATTTAAATTGTTCTGTTGAATTAAAGACTGTTTAATAAAATATAAACAATGCTGGATGTCAGTTTTAAATTGTTTCATGAACAAATTTTAGGTTGTTTTTTATAATGCAAAAAAAGAAAAACCTAAAAAGAACAAATATAATCACCTCCATTTGTTTGATTTTTTTGCCCATAAATATTTTGGTGTAACATGTTCCACAAACCGTAAAAAAACTTAATAGTATACTCTCCAACCAGAAACAACCATGGAACTGAAAAATTACTAGCATAGAATTCAAAATCCTGGAAAATGTTTGATTCTATGATGCAATGTGTTAAGAATTTTTATTAGTTTATTGTGGTGTTTCATGGCTTGAAAGGTTCTAAGCTTTAAAAATTTTGTGGTTAGTTTGTTTTCTCAACACAGAAGCATCATTATGCCACAAGCAGGTTTCTGTTTCTGCTAGAGGCACAAAGATGTTTGTGTAGTAGAACTTTTTTATTTCAACTGCTTCCAAAACATGAGGTAAACACAGGTAAACATTCACATTACATAGGAACCCTAAGGCAAAGTGAAAATGCTTTCAAAGTTCAGGGACAATGTCACAGAATTCTAAGATACTGGTTCTTTGTAAGGTGAATACTCAGCCTAGGTGTGGTGATGCTGTGTTGTCCGAAATCCCAGTCGCATGGAAGGGGAAAAAAACATTTCAGTTGTTGTCTTCCATATATGACAATACTGGTGTAGCAAAGCCATCTGCTTCAAACTTTTATTTACTAGCCTACACAATGTAATGAAACGGTTCATCTAATTTCTCAACACTCCTTAACTTTGTACCCAAGCATCGAAACACAATGGGTTAACCAACATCATTCGAAGGAGATAAGCAATGGGAATGCCCCATACCAAGTTATTTTAAAGAACAATTACGTGTTTTAGTTCAGTTGACCTTAATTAGTTTACATTAAGTGTTCCTGAATGCCACCTGTCTGAATGCTAGGAACACCTTTGTTGAACAGGCAATGTGGCATTTGGCAGGGACTCACAGTGAAGACTACTAGAGAGGGAAGGAAGGTATTTCATCAGGCAGGCAACACTCAGAGGGTGGGGGTTATTTCAAGGGCTACACCCAGCTTTATATTATAGGTTAATTATATTATAGTTTAATTTTCATGCTATATGTAAAACACTACATCTATCATACTACCAAAACTGCCAGCATCCCATATACATCATTTGTGATGTTGCACATTGTTACATTTTAAAAAAACTTGATCCACACTCTTAAACAACTCTGAAGAGCAGTGAAGTTTAAGAATCCCCGCCAGGTTTTCACTTTCTGTCCTTGTGCAAGTTGTCACTGGGACAGAAAACAAAGAAAAAAATTATAGCAGCCACCAAAAGAGATAGAAGGGGAAAACCACAAATCAAGTCTTCTGTTTCAGTGACAGTGGTTCAGAATTGGATTAGTTCAAATCCATTCATGCTACCAAGCCAAGGGAAACAATAATGATAAAGGTCCCAACCTTCCAACACTACAGAATTAGGAAAATTCCAAGGGCCATGTTAAGGCCCTATTCACATTTGTGTGGCTTGGTGTGTAAAGGTGTACCCAACATCCTCCACGTTGCAAAAGGCAACCTAAACTCTCGGGGGTCTACTTATAAAAAGTGAATATGACATTGCCTGGTGGAGAATCAATTACTGCTATTGAAATATATGGACCTGAAGATTCTCCTCCAGCGAATGTTCAGGGAATGTCAGATTCACTGCTTTATAGACCCCTTGGTAATGTTTCTACTAGAACCAGGCTCAACAATCACAGATTTTCTGCTATGTAGTAAAAAGAATCATTTCATTAAAATTAATAATTCATCTTAAAAAAGAACAGTTTCAAAGTTTTTAGATGAATGGAATTTGTAGGTGGAAGTAAATAATAATCACAACAAGAAAACGTAACATGACTTGGTATTTTATCAACATATATTCAATTCAAAACAAATGTTATAAAAAGTGTGTTTATTGATTAGAATACATATGTTGAATGTGTTTTTCCCTTTAGTTATTTGCAAATTAAAAAGAAACCACTGCCAGTTAACCCAGCACCCGTCTAGATTTCAGTTCACATCACCAATACTCAGAAGTTCAAGGATGTTTAACAAAAAAATTGTGAGCTGTCCGATTTAACACCGCAGATAGTAAAACTAAAATATCAGTGCTTTCAAGTTTCTACAGTCCAAAGGTTTTGTAAGCTATGTACAGATTCACAAAAAAGTGGTGCTATGAAACAAGCTGCACATTTGCTGCATGTTTTCAATTTAAACTGATGTAGACATGTGCATTTCATTAATCAACCAAAATATCTGGCAATACATAACACTTGAGAAAAAAAAAAGTTTTATTTTTAATTAAATCAATATTAAAAGATAGGGTGGCCCGGGGCAAGTGTACATTAATCCGTCCAAGTTTCAAAGTCTTTTGGAGAAGGTTGATTTTTCCCTGTATGTGTACATCACAAATTCTGATTCCTAATGGAAGATGGCGACAAACTCAGCAGTTTACCTTGCATGTAAGGCGTTTTCTAATAAAAAAAAAAAAAAAAGGCACCTTCCATTGCATTTCATCACTCATCTACAATATATTGACAGGTGGTTTTGTGGTTTGTAGTTTATATAACCAGTTTTACTTACATTCAAATTCTAATCAACTAAATGTTACAGTCAGTAAAACAAGCATGCCAACTTAAGATGTATGTACATCAAATTGAAACAGCTGTAGTTGTATATAGTATGTAACAGCAAAATACTCATACCCATACCATCATTTTTTGTGTACACATGAGAACTCAATACAAAAAAAGATTAAAATGAACCCCTTAGAGTCATCCAATACTAGACACATTTAATATATGTTTACAATATATATATATTTATATATAATATACATAGCTTTTTAGAATTTTCAAATAAATCTTTGCAATTACTTTGTCTATAAAGAAAGAAGAAAAAAGGAACCAAAAAAAGTCAAATACACAAATAATCCACAAGTTCAACGTCTAAGTAAAAAGCCACATACTGTACTTTCCTTTTAACAAACCGGAAACAATAAAAAAAAAAAAAGGTTAATTTAGTGGTATTTTAGTTCAATTTGTTAATATATTTACTAGATGTTTGTCAACTTATTTCAACATAAATATCACGTCACCGAGGCTCTCAATTCCCCAAGCTGTTCTGAGCATGTCTTGGCAACAGCCAAAGATCAGTGTTTGATTTTATAGTCCATTTCCATAGTATAAAAGTCATGTGAATTATAAAAATTATGCAGCCAGCTGGGATAGGATTGGTGTTTTAGCACTTTTTATCAGTCCAGCAATATTGGATATATGGGAAACCGGCGATAACTGTAGAAATTTACCGGTTGGCAAAAATGTTCTAGTGTATGATATACTTTCAAAAGGGAATAAATTAAATTTCTTGAATATGTATCATTCTGAATATGTACTTGAAAGCAGACTACAAGTAAACTTTGGGAAGAAAGCATGAGCGCAACCATGCACAATTACAAAATACTGCAATGTTTGCAAGGGTCTCTTTGTAGCGTTACACGCTGCAATGACTTAGTATATCCCTTTAGTTCACCTTTTATTAATTATCTGCATCTTTACAATGCAACTTGGTTATATAAATCATTCTGAACAAAATAGCATAAAAAAATGGATCCACAAAAATCAGTGATTCAGTTCCTTTCTATGTAATGTTGGTAACGCGGTAATGTCTCCACATTTTTGTTTTTATCTCCCTAAACACTGGCTTACTATGAGCTTAAAATGAAGCAGAATCTGTTTATTCTTTAACATAGTAATAAACTACACAAAGTTCTGGCATGCTGTTTCTTCATAAAGTGGGCTTATCAAAAATTGCTAAAATAAACCCTAGTAACAACATTTATTAATTACAGCTAAATTTGAGATTTATGTTAAAATGTATGTGAAGCCTTACTTGGTCTTTAGCCTATTTAACCTGTAAAAATTGGATCTGAACTTGGCCTAGCCAATCTTTTAAACACTGCAAGTCAGTTGTTAATTATGGAATACAGCGGACACTCAAAAGCTGCAACTTTGTCTGGGTGTCACCTTTGTCACCTGCGGTCAGCTTTATTTTTGCAGTCACAAACTATCAATGAGCAACTCTTCTTATCTTAAGCCTTGTAAAGGCGTATGATGGACGTCTGAGGATTGTCACTGTAATCAATCTTTTGTGATCTTTTTCAGTGACTGATGAATAAAGGTGTACTGTACAAACAGCGTTCTGAGAGAAAGGGAGGGAGGGAGGACCAGCACTGTGCTTTCTTCCATAGAAATGTACAGTGGTTGTTCCCAACCACAAGTGCCACAAGCATAGAAGTGGCATACTGTGAATAGGGGAATGAAATTTATCAAAATCCATGTTTTTTTTCAAATTGAAATTTCTGGTTAAACGAGTTAAATCCATTCCATGTGCATCAAAACAAAAAACAAGTGCAAAATCCAAACTTGTTTTCTTAAACTTGTCCAAATGCCAATTCTTCAGATGAGGTCTTTGTTTTTGAAGCAGAACTTTTTTGGAACTCATGTGTTACCGATCAGTGTAATATTAGTTGGTACATTTACAAACTCACATAATTTTTCTGTGCAAACTGAGATGTGTGAGTGTACTTGAAAGGTAAGAAGAGATTGATAAATAAACTTTCACAAAAACACATTATAAAACAAAAGTAAAGCACACTACAGGATGTTATCATTTACACAGAATGGACACTTTGTATGAAGCATACTTCTCAGCACATTTGCCTATGTCTACTTGAAATTAGGTACATTAAATAATATTTGCACATTACTAATTGCATTTCAGCTACAGTTGCCCATCTCAGTTCACATAAAAAAAAAAAATAAACAAGCACTTGCGTTGATTAAGTTCATGTCATATATTTAGAACTATACCCCTAAATGTGAACAATCAATAATACTACTGTAGCAAAGCTGGAATCTTGGATCAGCTAACTGCAATATGTCTATTTGGTGATTTGTATTTTACATAGGAATTTCTGAAAAAAGGCTTAAAATAACATTTTTTTTTT
>NC_092861.1:110001955-110027798 GCF_032062135.1 Pyxicephalus adspersus
AAAAATTAGTATTACTAAGTATTTATAGTTTTTATAACTTACTGAGAAATTAACAGCTGAAATGTGAAAGTCGCTCCGTAATTTAACCTTTGGCTTGCCATAATTCCATAATTTGTCCCATTGCTGTGGTATGGTGTGCCATAATATAAACCAGTGTGGCGTTTGAACTGATAAAGGTTGGGGACTTTTGCAAAAAGACCTATCATGTTAGAGATTTTTGTAATGTGTATTTATTCTACTAACTAATTTTTTTACATCATAACATAGGTAAATCACATTGAAAAATTAAGTTGTGAAAAAAAATTCCAAAATAAACTTTCCTTTGGATTATGTCATTATTATTGGTTGCTTTCTGATGTGTTTCTGAAGCACCACATAAGAAACAGATATGCTGCATCTTCCCAGAACCAGAATCGTGTCCACAAATTTTTCACTTTAGCAGTAAATGCAAAGTCTAATGCAAACACACAAATCTTCACTGTTGAATACATCTTGACTGAATCCTACAGCCCAGCTGTTTATACCATGTTTAGCTAAAATCCACTGTACTGCAGATTTGTGCTGAAAGTAAATGGGGGCTGCATGAACACACCTACATAAACATGCACCAGTTGTTTGGACTACAGCAGATCCTGTACATAGCTTTATACTTGTGCGCATAGGCCCAGTTTATATTTTCCAGACTAACAAAACAAACTGCAGGTGTAATATTTGACCATTTAAAGAAAACCAAGGTAATATTTTTACCTGTGTAGCCAGGATTAGATGTGAACCATTATGGTAACACACAGGCACTCTTCAGGATTTTTCATTGATCATCACCTTACAGAAAGTAATGTTTGGGAGTAAATATTTCACTGTCTTTTCGCAGATCCTATCATACATGCAGTTTTCCTTGGGGGAAGAAATGCCTGACAGGATGGATACCAGGACTTAAATCAGCCTTATGGGTACTAAAGGACAGGTTATGGAAACATACATGTAAAAGCTTTATTTTCTACCTTCAATCCTATACCTTTCCCTGCATGTTATGCTTTGAGAAATTTCATGAAAGAAATCCTAAAAACACTACCAATTTAGGGTACCCAAAGCACACTGTTAAAAAAGAACCTGCAACAAAATCACTTACAAGTATATAGTGAAGAAGAGAAGATAAATGTGTATGTAGGATGGTGCAAGTCATAGGTATTTAAGAAGAGTTTTTTCCTCAGGAACCGAATATACATTCAAAGGACACACATCCCTGTAGTCAGAAAGATTTTTCAAACATACGTACTTTTATACACTGATCTGTGTTGTTACCATTTGCTCAATTGATAGAAAATCCCATTTTCTCTGTCAATAAGTTGCTTTGCTATTAGAACAATGCAGAGTTAGATTTGAGCAGGTCCATGTTTTCAAAAAGAGAACTTGCTAGAGCTGTTGGTGAGAAAGGGAAGCAGTAAGTACTCCTATGCTGCATTTCCTATCATGTGGTTACTTGCCATCTCAAAGGTCAGCTTTCCCATAATCTGTTCCAGTTGCCACAACCACAATAAATGCTGGCAGATGGGAGCTAATTTGATCCAGGCCTGCCTGGTCAAATGTGCACTCTTAAATATAAAACTCTGCTACTGTAACTCAGAGGTCAGTTGCAAGACAGAATCCTGGCTCCAAGCACCAGATGAGTTCACAGCACCCTGAACAAATCATTCCATTAGAAAACAGCAACCCAGCAAAACAAAAACCCTAAACATAATTTCTGCATCTTATCCTGATCACTGAATACAGGAAGGGAAAAAAAAAGTCTGGATAAATGAATTCTTCTGGCATTAGTTGAATGTCTCTGGTTTCACGTGGCTGCTTGGGTAAATTAAAAGCTACTAGTAATATTGATGTCATACAAAAACTTTGGCAAGGGCATCGGCACCCGCACTGGCTATGTAGCATTTTGATGGATGGAATGCTACATCATGGATTGATTCATCAAATTTCTTTCGATGAGCTGTAAATTCCTGTATGCATGTCTTGCTTTCCAAGTTCCATAAACGTATTGAACAGTCATGGCCTGTAAAATAAGAAAAAAAGACCTTAATAAAAATACCAGAACTAGGCAGACAAAATTTTTCTGCATTAGACGCTACAAAATACAGTGATTTTTTTGTTGTTGTTTTGAGTGTTTGCTAGCCGTCAAGGCATGCAAATTTTTTTTATAATAGTATTATATAGCGCAGACATATTATGCAGCACTGTACAAAGTCCATAGTCATGTCACTAGCTGTCCTTCAAAGGAGCTCACAATTTAATGTCCCTACCTTTGTCATATGTCTTTAATATAGTTGCTGTACTGATACTCTGCCTTTAACACATTCTGCATCACTAATCTAAAACAAGCATATAGCACACGCGTGTGCCACAGTTATCTGCATGCTGGTTTCAGGTGTGTAACAAACTACTAAAACTAAAATTTATATGCAATTGACATTTTTTCCATTAGCAGTAGGTCTGTTTGAATATCCCATTATGATCCACTCATGTAAATCTCTAGCAAACAATTTTGCCCACCTATTGGACAGGAGGTATCCCAACAGGTCCCTAAGCACCCTATACTAGAACGTGAAGCTGGAAGACCCAGGCATGTCACCATGTGTGTAATGAACATACTCGGCACTCTAGCAATCTATTCCATGCTGTGCAGTTTCAACACCTTCGCAATGAGCAAAATGTATGACAGGACAAGGTCTAATGAGCAGTGTTTTGCAGAAAGCCATTTGAAAACAAAATGTATTATCATTTAGCAATAGGTTGCCAAAGAACTGTATACAGTGGAACATTTCAGTCCTATCCACTATCAGCTAAGATTAGGTAGTCATTGACTTCAAAAGCATTTAAACAGTATTTTCAAGTAAATGTTGGTGTAATGCAAACTAGTGCACAACTTTTCAGAATATTGACAGTTCAAAACAAAAAAAACCATATGTAGAAACTGAGTTGCATATTAACTAAATCCAGGTGTACTTACTTCCAGACATCAAGTACAATCCATTAGGATCAACAGCTAGACTTGTTACAGCATCTAAATGAGCAACCATTGAATGAATCAGTTTTCCTAGAGAACACAGAATAAAAACATGTTATGATGATGTAAAAAAATAATGCACTTATAAGAAAAGCAAAATATATAAAAAAAAAAAGTAAAAATTCAAATTAAAAAAAAAAAAACGGTTAATGAATGCCCTGTTTCTTACAACAGGGTGATGTCAATATTACCTACAGAAAAAACATACGCCTACCTGTATTGTTGTCATAAAATTTGATGTGACGATCCTCATGAGCAGTGATACTGATTGGAAGAGTCGGATGGCTGATAACTCGGTTTATCTGGCAGCTAGAATTAACACCTAGAGAGACATTGCATAAATTAATTTACTGGAAAAAAACATGTCTATTTAAATTCAATGTCAAAGAAAACATTCTGTCCTATTTCTTAGATTGTAAGCTTTTGGGAAGGCTTCTCCAGTGTCATTGTTTCCATCTGCCTGTCCTTTGCAACTTCTATTTAATGCACAGCAATAAGGTACAGGTAATATGTGTAATGTATAATAATAGTTTGCCTGACCTGTACATTCACATATAGCAAATGCCTAACACTCTAACCTGTTAAATGGGAAAAGGCTTCAGCACTGCCCACCAATTTCTTTGTAATTTGACAAATCTGGCAAAATTTGGCAAATCAGAAGATCACAGAATACCCTTTATATACTGCTGTGTTTTTATCCATGGTGTTCCAAGATGGAAATTGAAGAATTCTTTTATTCCCTTTAAGAAAATTTAGAAGATAATTCTATTGCATCAGTTGACAAATAATATGCACAATATGGGCGCTAAATTACTAAATCAACTCATCCACATTTGATTTCTTTTAGTCATTATTTTGGATTTTTGCATCATACCAAATTTTCAGTATGTTTTGAGCACACATTTACAAATTTATTGTTTATTTCTTAAGAAATGTTTTTTTCAAGAAATGAAGAAGCATACTTAAGAATGTACAGTTCTAACTTAAAAAAATATAACACTCTATTTTCATGTAACTGATACAGGCAGTGGGTTTTCATTTCTCGTGCACTAGGGGGGTTAAAGACATTAGAACATATCTGTGAACAAAATGAAGTCATAACATCGAACACCTACCTGTATCTAAGCAAGACTCTAATGTTAGAACTTTCTGGTGTGTTTCCATGTTAAAGATGCTTGTGTGGCCACTGGTAAACGATGCAACCATATGGGCTGGGTCACTACTTACTAGGTCCAAAGATGAAGGAATTCCTAATTCTGTATAAAAAAACAAAACAAAAAAACAAACAAAAAAAAAACAATATTGTTTATTAAAGCACAGTATGGTGAAATTATTATTATTATGAAGGCTTGGCAAATAAAAAAAACGAGTATTTCAAACCAATATTTCAATGGCAGCTTAAAGATTAAAGGGAACCCCTCTGGATGGATGTTCTCTATCACAGCTGAAGAGAATACATGGCAATGGATAAGGACTCCTAGCACTATTAGAGCATATGTCTTGTAGCACCTTGCACAGTAACATGCCTGTCCAGTTACAAGCACTGCGGATGAAAGGAGTTATTCAACCTTAAGCGGAACTAAACTTAAAACTGTGAGCAGACTGGTTCTTTATTTCAGAAGGGAAAGGCAAAACTTAAGATGCCTGTTTGCAATCTCTTCTGGTAACACCTTGGAGAGCTTTCATACTTTACATAAACACTTTTTATGTTTATTTTGTATTTATGTATGTTTCCACTCCTTTAAATCATCTGGAAGAGCTCACTTATGTACATAAAATCAAAGCACATAAAACAGCAACTGCTAATATGTTAAATGTATTACCTTGGTTATCATTAAATATTGTTAATGCGGGGGCAGCTTCCAGAGCATTCCATACTCTTATAGAGCCATCGGCTGAGGCAGACAACAAGCGCTGATGAGCCGTGCTGTACACCAAGCCCCACACAGAGTCAGTGTGGCCTTCAAATGCCCCTCGTAGTACAGAAGGATCTAGTTTGTAAAAAAAGAAAACAAATTTCAGTCACATTTTAATGCAAATGATCCGACTACAGTATTCATACAAACTGTAAAAATTGCTTAGTATTAGCACTGTGGAATTACCTGTATAGATCATAGTTAACATACTGTAAAAGTTGGTAAGATCCCTAGTTTTCCTACTGATTGTTTTAATGCTGCACAACCACAAAATATATGTAGATTTGTCTTAAAGGGAAAAAGCTTACATACAATAATTAGCCAACATACAGTAATGTTAGAGCATGAATAAGAGTCTATTAATACTAGACACAAATAAAAATTCATGATGTATCTCAAGCAAGTTTACACCGTGTGTCCAATTAAAACTTTAAAATAAAAGGAAACTGCACAAAGCTGATAAGGATTAGCACACCTCTAGGCTTTTTTTGCTGCCTGGGGATCCATGGCAAATAATTGTGCCTCAATGTAAAGTTGCCCATGCTTTCATCAGACAAGTAAAACAAAACTCTCAAACATCACAGACAAAATAAATAAAATAAATGCTTTAATTAGTATTAGTAGGGCGAGGCAATAACCTAATCAGTTTATATGTGTATTCTTGTTTGAGATTTTCCCTCACAAACCCACCATTAACCTGGCTGCAAACAGGTGAAATCATCCTTACTGGAGCCCCGAAGAACAGTAGAAATCAAAAGATTACTTACTGGACAGCTAATTATATTATATTGATTTCTATAGTGATTACAATAAAGTTGTTAAAAAAGGGAGCATGTACCCTAAATATCAAATATGTGCCAAAAAAGTTAAAACATTTTGCTAAGACACTTTAAAGTATCAAGGCAATTTTAAAATGTAAACAATACATTCTGAATCTAAATCTGAAGTCTGAAGTCCTGGGCTATGTGACACTTATGTGCTCCTGAAGTTTCATACACATGTGCAATAATTGTCGTTGGAAAGGATCTTTCCCGATCCTTTCCAACGACTAAGGACTGCACCATGCATGAACGAGTACCGCTTCCGTTCTGCTCTAGAGAGAGGAGAACGACGCGCGCTCTCCCCGTGGCCAGGAGGGTCGTTGGGATGATTGACGACTGGTGCTGTACACACCCCAGATTCTCGTCGGATATTGGCCCCGAGACGATTATCGGATGAGAAGCTTTGGATGAGTGTACGTAGCTTTAGGGTTAGAAGACAATGTGTGCTTGCAGTTGGCAAGTCAACAACTGCCAGACCTAAGGTGACTCTGACTCCTGTAATTAAAACTCAAGTGTTTGACACAAAGTAAGTGAAGCCAAATAACACAGAACAAAGAAAAACCTTTATTAAGACTGTAAACCTATAATAATTACTCATTATCTTCCTTTTGCCCAGTTACAAATGGTTCTATAAACAACTGCTGTAAAAATTCTTAAGAAATAAGGTAAAATCCTACCCAGTGGTATGTCCAATCCATAAAACATACCATGAGATAAACCCTGGCAGTTAGTGATTTAAAACCAAATCGGCCTAAAATGTTTTCAATTAAAATATAACAGCAGGGAAGAAGTAAAATTAAAAAAAAATGGTGTACATTCACTTTAAATGAGAAATTTAAACAGAATTGCAGTATGATGAGAGTTATATCAAAGTCTAATTCAAAATAAATGATGAATCAATGGGATAAGCTACAAAAGAAGTAGTGGCTGTTAACTAAACTGTGTAAACTATGTCCATTTAACTTATTTAATAAGGTGAGCTTCTATTTACTTTGAGTAACCAAGTGTCCTAGAAATATAAACTTTTTCATTTTTCTCCAGACAAGATTACATACATAATGTTTCTCCGCTTCTATACGTTAAGTAAAGTAACATCATTGAATACTACTTTTTAGTGAAACCAACAGTAATATGTAAAAAAAAAAAAAAAAAAAGAAAAACACTTCTTACAACTAACTTACCATAAGAATCATATGGATCCACATTTGGGTTTGGAGTATTCCAGCTCTGAATAATGCCATCTGTTCCTCCACTGTAGCACTGCTCTCCATTACTGCTCATTACCACACACAAAACCGGTCCTCTGTAAAATGGTGAGTGGTATTATTCTCCCACGTATCACGGGCCACATATTTAATGTACAACTAATACCAAGTATTAAATTAAATTACTATGTGAATCACAAGCCTCAGAGTAAACAGTACAGCTACCTGTGGCTAGGTATTGACAAGCAGCAGGCTTGTGGATCAGCAGCAACAATGCTGATAGCAACACCCCTAACAACATTTTTAATTCAACTGTAGTGCAAGCAGGCACATAGCTACACTACAGTAAGGCTGGCTTAAACATTATAACATTAAAAAAAACTACATGACCTTTGCACATCGATCTATATGCCTGGAAAATATATGCATTCACAAGCTTTACTGGAACATAACAGAAATTCCATTCCATTAGTTTACAAGTGTCTCTGTGACCAGTCACGTGACCCAATAAAATTTATATTTGATAGGATCATTGTACACTAGTGCTGAAACATTTATAATTGTTTGTACATATTTAATTTTTTATATTAAGGACTAGAATGTACTATTAAACTTCCCAATTTACAACTGTGAAGCTATTTTTTAAATCCTTAAAGATCTTTGAAAGGTGTTCCTAGACAAGGAAACAATGACTCGAGAATCCTGGTATAGCCAGTGATTCTTGTGTAGATGATCTTTCCCTTATTGCTGACTTTACCATGTCTGGTTTGGCAATGTCTCTGTGGAAGTGGCTACATTGTTTAAAGGACATTTTTTCCTCATGTCAGAGGCTCCAGCAGAATAGTGAGTAGTACAGTAGCGACATTCGCAAATATCTTTCCAAATCTCTAAGTCAGAGGCTACAACTATGAGAGACTGTAGGCACAGGAGTGCTCACCTAGGCACACTTACATACAAAGAGGAAGTGCACTACTATTTTTAATAAAGGAGTTAAGAATATTTTAGGTTACAGCTTAGTCACAATTGGTATTACTAGGTGTTATACGACCCCTAAAGCTTCCTAAATCATAAATCCACATATTTGGCAAAATGTACACAAAGATGTCAAAGATCTGTCTCTAAACTTAAGAAGTTTACCAATAGATTTTCCTGCCAAAGTCTATCAACCACTGGGGTCTGTTTTGGATGTACCAAACTTTGGAGCCATTAGCTTCTAGTCACAAGTTACTAGTGCTAATCACTAAGCTGTCTCAATTTTGTATTGGATAATTTTGAGTAAAACTGGATACGTCTGCTAAATAAAACTCGTTCTGCTGTATTCCTAATTTTGAGCGCTTTAGCAAAACATGTTCAGACAGCAAAATGACGAGCACTAAGTTACTGCCAACAGGCAAATTCTGAATGTGTATTATAGTAAGGCATGCATGAAAAAAAAGTGAATCTGAGAAGCCCAGCCTACAGTTAAAATTTGTAATGCAGATAGAAGAAATGTATAAGCCACGTCACCAAAGGTATCCTGCCTGTCATTGTCCCAAAAGAACATCAGTTTTCGCATGCAAAGGAAATACTGTATTGCTAGCTTTATTTTATTTTTAATATATATGGTATTAAAGTGGAAATATGTTTTAAAAAATTAAAACGTCTCTTTATTGCAAAGTTGACGTGCTTCATTTCTTCTGTATTATAACAAGCTTATCTCCCTGTTTAGAGTGTATAATGAGCTGTGCATGCGTCACTTAGCATATATCTTTGGCAAATCTTTGTGTCCCATAGAACGCTCATGATGCACATGTTATGTTAGGACACATTGGAAATCATGAACCAGGAAAAAGACATGACAAAGATGTTGGCATCATAGTGTGTGAAAGGAGATGAGTTTATTTCCCCTTTAAAGCCTTGGTGACTTTTTCCCCTTCCAGTAATAAAATAATAAAAAGAATTGCTTATTATTACTCCAATAATTGAATCTTACATAGAAGAAAAATAACGTTCTTTTTTTTTTTTTACCTGTGTGCTCTGAATGTGTATATTGGTTCAACATCAAGAGAAGCACTCCTAAATAAAAAGAGAAGAAATAACAAAACAAAATAAAAGTAAGGATACAATCACAGCAGATGCTTTTGACCCAGTGCCCTTTAACCTATATACATTTCAGACATATTCTGAATTCATTGTAAAAGACTCCAAACCAAAGCAACAAAAAAGTAATAAAGCAATAAATTCAACAAAAAAAAAGTATCAAACTTTTTCACATAAAAGTAACTCCACTTCCAAAGAAGGAATTTCAATACAATGGCTGGCATTCTCACTCAACCACTATAATTTACTATAAGTCACTGAAAACGACTTGATATGCCGTCATAAGTGAAGCCACAGCAAGCCAGTTGCACTAATAATGTTTTTGTGTTAAGGTGTACAGTTAGTCTCCGGGTTACATAAAAGATACCAGGCACTGTAGGTTTGTTCCTATGTTTGAACTTTTAAAAAAACAAATTGGGAGAGATGTTTGTCTAAACATAGTATTAGGCAGCGTGGTACCAGTTACTGTTTAAAATCCTTACTGTGAGTTAACCACCCGTTTGGCGTTCTAATTATGTCCGAATTTTTATGTCAAAAGCGGTACATTAGTTTTTGTGAAAATGTGTTTTTTATTATTTGAGGCGTATAATTCTTAGGAATAACTCCTGGTTATGATACTAACTAAATGATAGTTCAATGCAAACTGAAGAGAAAGAGGAGTACCATTGTTGATGACAATGACAGTAACTCCATTAAAGGACCTGTCTGTTGCACACTACTAGTACAGATTTTGAAAGGAAGGCCCAAATTTGTAAGTAAAATTTATATTATATTTTTTTTAATATGTACCTGAATGAAAGCATATCTAATACGCAGGAAGTAGCATTAAACACACAACAGGCCAGTGACGTGTTAAAAACCTACAGGGGCCTGAGCTGGACAGATTGCTGATTCACAGATTTCTATATGTGCCAGTAGGATAGCCTTTGTTGGCATTATCCCTGTGTGTTGTAAACTAGAGAAAGCTTCTACTAGATACTTTCAGATATGAAGAATCTACACGCTGTTTACCAGGTTCCGTTTTCTATTAAATGGGCTCCAAAATGTTCTATTTTCAACAAAATTAATACTTAGCTAAGCTGGGTAAATGTTCAAATGTCGAAATCCTGTTCAACACAATTTTAAGATATGCAAAAAACGTATAGAGGTATTCACTAAAGAAATAACAGAGGTTTCATTTAAGATCAACTTAATCAAGGCTGAGAGCATTTAACATGGCTAACATCCATTAAGGCAGTTTTAGTCAATTTTTTGGATGCCGTTTCATCTACCAGTGACAGTATACAGTTCCAGGTCATGTAGATTCATCACCTCCTGCTCTGACATTTTTAAACAAAACCCCGTCAACAACCAACAAATATGACACTAAAATTAAATAAATATATATTTATATATTGTACATTTTTTTTTGCTATCCAAACAATCTGATAGCTTATCTTGTCTCTGTAAGATACCCTGGACCTATCACATAATCTATGCACTCAGCTTTCCATTAGTTAGACCACAGACCACAGAAATAAGCTTATGAAGCCATAGTTAAGCAACACCTTATCACCAGCTGCAGTTATATGGACAGATAACAATGGAAATAAACACTTACTTTTTTGCTGGGGCAGTCTTTTGTAGATTCCACATTTTTAATGTATGATCTTCTGATGCGGTTATCAGGACGGGCTCTGTTGGATGGAATGCAAGGCCCCGAATTCCATCAAAGTGGCTTCTAAGAGTGAATTTAGGATTCCAAGTTTTTCTAAGGGCATCTTTATTATTTGCAATCTGTGAAAAAAAATGACATGTTAACTCCACTGGTCTATTCACAGACATTGCAATCAAGAACCTTATTGTATGTAATGCACACTGTGTAGCACAATTCATTTGAAAACAACCCTTCATGCTTTTCTACAGTAGTGAGCAATGTACCACTGTGCAGCCCAGCACAACTCACATACAGTGTGCTGCACTATAAAAAAAAGGCCAGGCCCACTTTTCTGTGTTAAGGTTGCTAGTCTAATTAGGTTTGACAAGCATAATAAATAAAAAAAAAAAAAAAAAAAAAAAAACAAAGGGAGCAGAAAAAAAAAAAAAAAAAAACCTCCCCCACCCTAAAAAAAAAAAAAAAAAAAAAAAAAAAAAAAAACAAACAAAGGGAGACAAAAGCATTTGCATAACTTGAAATCTATATAGTATATAACACATACTTACATCATAAGTTAAGGAGTCTGCCTCATTGGCTACTGTAAGCCCTGCCAATTCCCCTAAACCCAGTTCATTTTCTAATGCTTCATCGGGTCCCATAATAAAAGATTTTCCAGATGATGGTGGAAACGTTAATGCTTCAACTAAAAAAACAAACAAAAAAAAAAACACCGTTATTTAAGTCTACTCATCCAAATGTATATATAACTTGATCAAGAAATAGCAATGTTTCAGCAGACCTTGCAAAGTGTACTTACTACTATACATACATTTAAAGTAAGGCCCTTTAGGGTCCTGGGTATGCTAGGGATAACAAACCACAAGATCCTGAACTGTGCTGGATTTGGAATCATTAGCATAACAGGCTGGGGAAGAGGCACATATGTATAAAGGGACACCTCACATTTGGTTAAACAAATAAAATATATTATGCCAAGATTTTAGCAAACTTTGTTAAGACATGTCTCAGAAATGACAGCCTACATACATTTCTTTCATCCTAGGCGAGTCCATCATATACCAGAATATTTGATGTAAGGGTGGCCCATAAATGGACCATGTCTTGCCAAGAAATACAGACAGGGAGACATCACTGTCCTCAAAGTGGCCACAATGCTAACTTCAGACTTACTGTTAACATTTCCTTACCATTTCTCAGTGACACAGAGAAATATCAGTACATCTACAAGGGGATTTTTTTTAAGCTGGGAAATCTCTGTGTGCTAATGATCCAAATGTGTCTTTGCCTGAACTCTTCTCTATACTTTTAACATATTATCCTAATGATCACGTTACATTTTCAAGGTTTGTTGTAAGAATACTCTGTTTCACTTTCCATGTTTAGGTTAGGAATATAGCCATAACAGTCAAGGTAAAAATGGCAACCAACCACTCACGTCTATTGGCATTCTAATAAGGTCTTTCACAAACATGAAACTACCAATCCTGCCTGATATGAATCAAGAACTGAAATATAATTGTCAATATTACTGCCTAATCACATTTTGTGGTGTTTATTATTAGCCAGCTTACGTTATACAAAAAAAAAAGCCTTAAATCATTTTCTCATTACAATCTGTTTCTCATCATTAACACAACCTTGAATTATTAATTGAACCACCAAAAAAAAAAAAAAAATGTGAATATGCTTTAGTATACTGACAGCCACAACAAATCTGACAGATGCTTAGTGGAAGATTGGAGGAATAGAAAGATGTATAGAAGGTAGTTGCTTAGTAACTAGTTTCCTGCAATGTGTGGAGGAGTCAGATGAATCATAAGAGCACCGATTTGCCAGGGGGACCATCACGTCTTACCACCTGCTATTTTAAAATAGCAAAGCCCGGAATCTAGGATCCATTAGCAATACAAGTTAATATAAGAGACACAGCATTATTATGGTGCTTTTGTGACTATGCAACTCATTTTAGCCTGAGAAATACAGGAACACTGCAAATTATAACTTACAACTGTACAGTAAGAATCGATCAGTATGACTTCTTTGCGCTGAATTTTTAAAAAGTTTTAATCATGGGTGGAAAAAAAAGTTGCACAGTGAAAATATTGTACTGTTCCTCTCAGTATAAGCCTGATTCGATTTATACTTTGGAAATGGGCTTATAGATTTCAGAGCATAGTTGGATGTGCACAAAGAGCCCTCCTATCATATATCACACTGGTATACATGAGAATTTGCCCCGAAGGAACGTGTGTGGTTATTTATTAAAGTGGGAGTAGTGGGAAACAAGGCAGGTTTGTTAAAGAGCCCTGTAAGTTGTTCCTTTACTAAACATCTTTGCTCAAGCTAGCATTGGTATAGCAAACACCGAGATTAAATAAAAAATGAACAATTCAAGAAATGGGAAAAAAGTTTAAATACAATTTAAATAAACAGAACATATGTCTCTATGATAAAAGAGTTAAATAATAGAAAAATGTAAAATTACTATTTTGCAATATAACATTCCTCACTTCCAATACATATATGATTTGATAATTCTACAAAAATGAACATGTACCTTCATCTGTTCGGTTTATCTCCTGCTCACTGAGCCGTGAACTTGTTGGGCGTGAAGAAGACACCACGGATGGCTGCAATGATGGCAATTCATCCACATCTCGAAGGTTTGCCAGCATATCTTGGAGTTTCGATCTGTTGGGCCCTAACCACAACAATAAGAAAAGCAGGAGCAGAAAATCTTTAGGTTCTTCCATAAACACATGGATTTAGTCAAAAACTACAAGGGAGGGGATTTATATACATATATATATATATATACATATATATATATATATATATATATATATATATATAATATATATATTACCTCATACAGATAAACCACCCTTACACTCCACTCGATTCTTACCTGAGCTTTTATCCAATATGCTCCCACATCCCTGTTTTGATTGTTTTATGTGGGACACAGGCTGAGACATTTCTTCTGAGGTTTTTCCTGTTGTAAGTTTAGGGACAAAAGGTTCTTTAAGAGATAGAAACTCTAACCACTTGTAAGGCATTTCCTAGATCAGTAAATCAGAAGTGCTTCAACAATATGGACACAAGTCATTTTCCAAAAGCATAACTTGGTAGCAGTCAGTACAATTGGTGGTATATAGACACACATTCTATGCATTTACAGATTTAGGAAGTGCTTGAAATGTGTGAGAAGCAGGACGTGCTCTCTGCCAAAATTCTGATGGCATATCATTAGGTCCATAACTAATAAGGCCCTATATATGTATGAGGGTGGAGAATGGTGCAAAACTGCTAATGGGCCATGTCAAATGCAGCACTATGAATAAGTCATGCAGAGCTCAACAGATTAAGCAGACAGAGCTAATTAGAATAACTTCCACTATAAATAAAAAGGCCTAATTGTACATATATGATCTACATGTAGTACCAAAAATCTCAGAAACTTGAAACAGAGTCGAGTGTAACTATTAAATGGCAGTGAACTTTTCTCAGGGCTGCTGCTCTATCAACCAACATGATAGGGGGGCTCATTCCAAAGAAGAAATCCATTTACTGTGGCAAACTATTAAAAACACATTTAAAGGTGTACAAGCACAACACACCAGGATTTGAACCTCCAGCAACTACTCTATAACCTAAAAATATCTTGGACAGAAATACAATCCCATCTACATCTCAAAGGAATAGAAAAACTACTAGTTATGGTCTCTAAGCAGTGGTACACCAACAGTGATTTCACCTTCAAAGGCTGGAAAACTACTGATAATAGCAATTAGTGACACTTGAGCGAAAGAAAGGGATTAAAACAAATGGAAGCCAAAAATCCATTTGTGTATTTAACATTGGCCATAGGCATTGGACTGCGTGCTTGCATTCACAATCCAGCTGAGCAACAGTCTTTCTTCTTACAGACATGCACTTTATGATTTTATGAGCATGTTTAGGATCTTATTCAAGGGATAAAGGAACCTGAAACCCGCCTGCATTGCCAAAAGTGGGAAGGTGCCTAAAGCAGACATAAAGGTCAACAACACTGTTTTATGTGGGAACTTGTAAATAAATCCAATCACACTGTAAAGATTAGGCCAGCATTAGACACAAGATTTTTGTAATCCAATGCAGTCTATTAATCTCAGGTGAGTACACATTTTTTTGTCCAGGGTCCTCAGAAGATCCCAAATGACCTGGGAAGAGAGTCATGAAGTTGCAGTTCTAAAGATCAGTAACTATTTGCTTTTATGCAGCTTTCACAATGCTGGCCAGAGAAGCCAGCATAGTTTACAGGGTAGAAGCAAATCTGGGGCCAATATTGAAGGAAAGAAGCATTTGTGTAAATGACCCAGTAAAGTGCCTTGATGTAAACAGACAACTGGTTTCCAGGAAGAATTTTCCATCGTGGTATTGTAACGAGGACGTCCTGTGTTGACAGCGCATCTAGAGATACAGGACTAGAGGAGGTGCTACCTTCAGCAGAGTTTACTTTTATGGTTTACTTATGAATAAATATGTTTATTTATACTTTTGGACATATTTAAGTCTTCCATTGTGAGTTTAAAAGAGAAAAAGGCAGGGTGCCTGAGTCAGCTGGCATGTCAAAACATTTGGGGGGGTCAGGTGCAAGTATGGAACCCACCAACAAAACAGCTGACAGGTCTGAAAAAGTAGACCCATGAAGGTAACAGATATAAAGTGTCAGAGCTTTGTCCACTTAAATGACCCAATATTTGTAAAAAGTTTTGTTTTAGGTGAGCTTTTCTTTAAATTTAGGTTTATTTTTATAATTGAATTTTATGTTGTGTCTGTTTCTAACTGTAAAGCTAAGAAAGGTCTTGTAGGTAACAAAAATAACTAAAGCCATAAAACAAACAAAACTGCAAGTTAAGCAATATTTCTAGCCAACGTTTAGCTATATGATCATTTTAGTAATAAAATATTATATATTTGGTAAATCGAAATCTCCGTATGTAGAAGGCATAAATTCAGACATGAAAATTTCCATGCTCCTATTGCAGCAAATTGTGAACCGTAAGGGCATGGAAAAGATCATGCTTGGAAGTAAAGCAGATACATAAATAGAAATTAATTTCTAAACTAGGTTAAATTCCCAGTTTTATTAAAGCAGGGATATGAAAAAAATATTTACAGAAGGCTACAAGTAGTATTTTTTTCTGTACAGTATTACGTGGAAATAGACTCCAAACAGGGACTACCACTTAAGGCTGAGAAAGGTTAGGGTGAAGAAGAAAGCTAATAAATCTGGGTCCTATTAATATACCATTTATATACAAATTTCTTTTTTAGAAATCAGGCATGTACAAATCTTATCGGAACACAAACATAATGTCAATAATAAAAACATGATTGGAACGTTTTTGCTCCTTTCTATTAAGGATTCAACATTCAAATCTGAGCTGTTATATGGCACAAAATACAATATAGAAAATTATTTTTTTAAAAATAGAGTATCAAAAATTGTGTTTAAATTACCTGTTCAGATACACAAACAGCAGTTTAAACAAAACATACAGACAACACCCCAAGTACTTCAGTATGATGCAATGCATGTAATGCTTTTGGAGAGATGATCATACAAACTTTTCCGGGCAGCTAGAATGCAATGCT
Source organism: Pyxicephalus adspersus (assembly GCF_032062135.1). Taxonomy (NCBI): domain Eukaryota; kingdom Metazoa; phylum Chordata; class Amphibia; order Anura; family Pyxicephalidae; genus Pyxicephalus; species Pyxicephalus adspersus. The sequence continues at coordinate 110,018,332 of NC_092861.1, forward strand.
TTCAAACAATGCATACTGAATGCACAGCTTTACAAAAATAAAATTACATTTCCTTTTCACGGGCACACAGAGCTCCGTATTTAGTTCTTTAAAATGACAGGAGAAGCCCTTTACACAGTTTACTAGAATTAAAGCACACAATATACTCTATCTAATAAAACATGTAATTCATATATATCTACAAACATTCTTTAGAATGTGTCCCGCTGAGGGACAGTTAGTGACATCAATATGTAAAGCGCTGCATATTATGTCTACACTATATAAATACAAGTTAATATTAATGATTTCTCATGCTCTCAGTAGAGAACATTGTTCAGTAGAGTAGAGAAAAACCCAAGGCTTGATATATTGTTTCAAAGCTAATTATTTAAATTCATTACTGATGTATGCTGAAAACATTCTAAAAAGCACAAAGAAAACCCATTCACACTGGTAACAAAACTAGCACAAAAACAGTGTTTAAGTGTGAGCCAATATAGTGGTGAGATTGCTTCTCTTTAACATCAAACAAGGGACCATTAAGGTGTCAACATTGCAGAGGACTTGCATGGATGTGCACATGCCATTCATTTTTAAAATGACGTTGACACAAGTTACATTCTGGGTTAAAGTCATTGGAATTGGGTGTTGGTAAAAAACACATGGTGCACGTATAAAAATCCAAAATCTTATATTGCAATTCTTTAAAAAAAAAATACTAAGATGTAAAGGAGTACAAGAGATGTGAATCATAATTAACTCATCTGGCGTTAGCAAAGCGCTTGTCTTAAAAGTGACAGAGCTAAAATGCCCGTTAAAAGGTGAACAGCAGGTAAAAAGAGGAGGAGCAGCAAAGTAAAAGAGTAAGTGGTTGAGGAAAACATTGAAAGAAAATAACGAAAAATAGCTTTGGAGGGAAGGTAGGATATGAAAGAGGTGGGATTGATGATTTGGAAGTGCAATGTTTTCCACTTACTCTTCACCCCTTTTTTCCCCTTGCGCTCCTTTTTGTACTGTTCCTTGAGTTTGGTTATTACTCCCTGATCGACATTCCAGGATTCCGGTATTGGACACTGGTCTTCCTTTTCTAAACAGTGAAAAAAATCAAACACATTCCTCTTCAATACAGTGGACTTCACCTGAACGTATGTTTAAAGGAAAACCTGCTCTGTCAAATGTTCACGTCACCAAAGAAAAAACAGCTTCAGCTACCACACAGACACTAGAGAACTAAAGCTTTTCAAAGTCTTAAAGCTTATATGACCATTTTGTCAACTACTGGCAAAATGGTACTTGTTAACCACATTTCTCCTACAGCTACAAAGAAGAGATAAAAATACCAGTCTAGAAAAGTTCTATTCTATCTATAGGAATCATATTACATTGTTTGTTAAATATGCTGCAATGCATTTTTTATGTAGTATATGTAACATTTCAGTAAACATATTGTTACAACCTATATTTGAACAATTGCCAAGGAATGGCCACTTTTAAGGGGATAAGTTAGGATAAAAATCTAATTTGCCGTAGTCAATCTATTTTATAACCTTCTGTAATATGTATTTAAGGAATTGACTGAGTCTGTCAAGAAATGCAGAAACTGCTGCAATTGGAAGCATGATTGCATGTCTTATTAGTATACCCTTTGTAAACACATGCTGTAAAGCCTTTTGAGACCAGTTAAAGGAAAAACAAGTCTAACTGGTACATCAAGGAAAATGCAGGATATATACCAGTCAATATGCATATTTCTATAAGTGGGAAATGCATCTGACCGAAATGTGCCTTTTTTTTTTAATGCTTTACTGTTTAGATTCAACAAAATGTTGTTATACTACAAAAAAAGCCACAGCTGTATGAAGAGTGACATTGTTAAAATTACACTGGCATAACATTGAACAAACTCCACCCTAGGAAACTAATGACTATGCAGTCACTAACAATGCTGCCAACTCAAGTTTTTCCTCATTCCAGCAATATCTCAATAGTAAACTATTAAAAGCTCCAAAGGGCACTTGAGAAAAACAATTATATATTAACCAGCATTAGGCCACAAGTTTAACTGCACTAAAACTCAAACACAAAAGAATAACGCCCAGCATTATTTTACTTAATACAACTACTGCACAGGAGTTCTCCAAAGATTCATTCCCACTTGCATGCATGTGAAATAAACAAATGTACTGGTAATAACAAGCCACAGAATGGGCATCTGCCCAGGATGCCAGCCAGTTCCTCTGTATCAAAAAAATTGTCATTCAGTGAAAAAATATGTCAGTGTACTCATTTTATTAATTTAACGCATTTATCACAACTGAAAAAAGCAGCTACACAGAAATATGCTAAACTTGATCTGTGATTTCACTTTTTACATTACTTGCTTAGAAAATGTATTTAGCCCACTTGAACTTAAGTTCAAGTTAATATGAAGCATATAATTAGATATGAATAAATATAGTTAATTTAAAAATAAAAATAGAGCTTTATTATTTTCTAAGGAATGTACAAACGCCAATTCAGGCAGAGATGAATAAAATTATAAAAAAAAAATAAAAAATAAAAAAAAAATAAAAAAAAAAGAAATCAGACTTCCTTTTGGATGCAAGTCATTGAAGATCCAAGGATATATATGTCTTATGTAACAAAATTAATAGCTAAATAAAACGAAGCACCCAAACTATGATTGTCCAATTCTGACAAGTACTATTCCAGCCACCAAACGGAGATCTTTACAAAGATTTCTGCAAGCACCGAAATTCAATTTCAAACTTGGTTGCAGTCCAATGTAATAAAGTATCACAGGCTATAATATGTCAACTAGACTGGACAGCTTTTCCATAGCCATCAAGATAATGGCTTGGCCAAACACAAAATGCATGTTAGGAAAAATGTATTTTTGTATTATTTTTACTTTCTACATGTCTCGGATGTTTGTGTGTGCTTTTAGGGACCAGTGTTTAAGCATTATTATGCGTAGACTAGCTTGATAGTTTAGGAAAAGAGGTACAATTTTAAAAGGATAGCTATACCTTAGCTCTGAATTCACTGTACAGGAATTTACAGACCTTTAATTTGCAATGTTCAATCAAACTTTCAATTACAATGAATAGTAAAACACGGAGAAAAATTAAACGCAGCCTCACCCCACTCAGTGCCATCACCCGCACTCCTTGATTCTCCTCCATCGGAATCATCTGACCCCAAAAAGTCAAACTCTTTCAAAGCCTCCACTGTGTCCCTGTCTTCATTGGGTTCAGGCATAACTCTTCTCCTTACAATCTACAAAATATGCAATATTTTAGCACTATATTAAAGATAATATGTATATGGTTAGTTTTTTATATATTTTAGCAATGTTAGTTGCCATCTGAAAAACAAGCTTTAGTTAGTTTGTATAAATATATGTCAAAAGGCAGAAATGATTTCTACATATACATACTTTGCTTTAATTTTAGTAATGCAGCACAGTGAAGAGAATCTGCAATATTTACCTGTTCCTGTTCCTTGCAGTGCACCGCCGTTCTCTTTTTTTTTCTCTCATCCTGTAGACCAGAGGTAGGTAAATTCCCGCATTTAGGCCCGATACTGCCTAGCCAGTATTCCAGTCAACGCCCCCCCTAGTTATTTATTGTTGGATCTGACCTAATTGGATTGTCGTGTTATCACGAATTCCCGTGATATCATAGAGTTTCCGCACAGTAACTTCAATTACTATGCCTAAAGAGCAAAAGCAACACACAGCTACCAGTCTCCAGAAGGCTGACTTTGGACGTCGTGTCTTCAACCCCGAATTGACTGACAAATTATTCTTCGTTCAACACGGCAACAAAGCCCTGTGTTTAGTGTGCAACGAAACCAATAGCACTTTCAAGCGGTCGAATCTCAAGGGGCATTTCGATGCCAAGCACGTGCACACGTACAGAGACTACACTGCGGATGAGCGGAAAAAACCTTTCCTTGGACACCTTGTTTCTTCTGGCCTAGTGTGCCTTCTTGACCTCCTGAAATGGCCTAGAAGTCCAAAAAGTTTGCCGACCCCTGCTGTAGACGATCTTCAGTCATCTTGATTGGCCTGCACTAAAGTTCATTCATTCATAGAACATGCAGGGGAAGTAAGCAATGCTGGGTATCAGGATCTAACCAGAAAAAGTGACATCACCTAGCCTTTTCTGCAATAATGATCTGGTCATGGAGTCTTAAAAGTGGAACTTTAGTTCCATTGTAAGCTATGTATGTGTCAGATAATCACCAGATTCATCAATCCACCATGGTTTATTTAGTATATAAAAGAGAACTCAACTAGAGTGTGGAGTTTATTTTTGTTAACATAACCTTTCTGATTGTAAGAGACGATTGTGGGAATTTCTAATCTTTTGGAATTTCTCTTCTTTATCACAACAGGAACCTCAGGAAGCAGATTAGACTATAAAGCCAATGTTATCATTTTACAATGCTTTGCAACCTGTTATTTTGATATAAAAAAAAAAACAAACAAACAAACAAACAAAACACAGCAACATACAAAATATAGGTTTTATATTTTAGGATGAATACCTATATTGATGTTTGTGTATAGAATATACACTGTGGAGATTTAAATGTTTGAAGTCAAGCTAGCTCACCGTTGCAGCATCAATCACAGTCTTGTCTCTGCCATTGTCTTCTTCATCTTCATCCTCATCACTGAACTCAGCTGCAGCATTTTCCAAGAATTTAAAGGTCTCGAGCACAGAAGCAGAGTCTGTCATATCTGGTTTCCTTTTTTCAAATAGAAACACAAAAGTACAGGTACAAGTGTTAATGATTTGCACTACCTATTACTGGAGGCATTAAAAAAAATCAGTATGATATTACAAATCTTCTCTTTAACCAGAAAAGAATACAACAAGCAAGCTATGATTGTATTCCAAAACAAATGACAGCATTATTTGGTTTCCCAAAACAAGTGTGTATTGAACTGTACAATGAAAGTAGCTGATCTTGTCCATAGCAGATGCAGGAGGCAGGGAAAAGAATGATACTTTTGGATGGTGTGATCCAGATGAATTTTTCACAAGGAAAACATTCTACTACATTGAAATGTATTGCCTATAAAAGTAACATTGAAAAGTAGATGCCAATCAAATAAACCCTTAATTATGGATTGTCAAGTCTTCTTCAGTCTCCTACCTAGGCTCCATTCCCACATTCATGTTAGCAATAGCAAATCATTTAAATAAAAGACTTTTAAAGTAAAGGAATCCAAGATACCTGGATTAGAATTATGCTGGCAATATTCAAATAATACAGAAGAGCAGTAAAGTGCCTAGGTGAACACCCTACAGGCAATTGTAGACCAAAGAAGATGCTTAAAGGTGCGGAAACAACAGTGCAGAAATATTATATTAGAATATATTCCACTTAACCAGTGTCATTCTTCCATCAGTCTACTGTCACAGTTATATCCTATATGGAATTAGGTTGATTATTAACTGTGCTAAAAAAAATTTGCTTTGCGAAGCATCTAGACACAAATGCAGTACTCTGACAGAACAAACCAATATCTAAAAATCATCAGTACAAAGAATTGCCTCATTTAAAAATCAAATAACCTACTAAGTTTTTGCAAAAAACATTCTGCATATAAAAGCAGAAAGAGATCCAAATAAGGTTGTCAAACAGGCCATGAGAAATATATTCCAATTTACAGGTTCCTCTACGAACTATAGAAAATATTCCTAGGTAGATATGTGGATGAGTGAAACAAGCTATATTTGCCCCCCTAAATTCCTGCTGTAATTACCATATAAATTAAATATATAAATGAAAGTGTACAGGAAATGAAAACTTACCCTATAATGAGAGGATTGGGAAGCTCTGTCTCTGTGCCATTTACCATGGAGTCTTGATTTGTATCTGTAAGTCTGTCTGAAGAATCAGCAGAAAGGCCTAGCAAAGCACGAACCCGTTTTGACTTCACCTCCAATATGGTGTCTGTGTAGCCGACCTCTTGCAAATACCTACAGGGAAGCAAGGCTTACACATTCATCTATAATAAAAACTTTTCTGTGAAAGATCACAATGATGTGCTGAACCTTCCAGCAGCAATTCAAATGTGCACAAAGATAACACTAAATGCAGCACTGTACTGCGTACTTGGGCTAATAAACCATCTGCTACCAGCTGCAAGAGTTGTCTGTACCAGCCTCTACAGTCAATGGACAAAGGAAAGTAGCAACTAGTACAATTCTCTATTCACCAAGTGTTGAGCAATTGAAAGAACAAAAAATGATAAGAACACTTGGGCATCTACAAACATTTTAATAGCAAAGTTTAAAAAAAAAAAAAAGAAAAAATTTATAAACTCCTGGGCGGTCAGATCTGTAATGTAGAGGAACTACTTACTGCCTTAGTAACTGTCGACTCTGTTTCCATATAAACTGGCTGTTCTGTGGTTGGGGCTGAACGTCCGCCTCATTTGTTTCATCTAACAGGAAAAGAACAATAATTATGAATGTCTGATTTCAATGTATGAAGCCTTGCCCACTAGTCTTTTGCGTTTCATGAGCAGCTTACATAAAACAGCATAGGTAAATACCAGTCTAAATAGGAACTCTTCATGATAATAGGCGTACAGATCCCTTTACTCTGTTAACCCTGGTCTATAGGAATAGATAAATGGCCTAATTTCTGAAAGATCAACTGGCTGTAGTCCATATACCTCATGTTCTTCTTCTCGTTCTTTTTATATAGACTGCAAAGTGCAGAAAAACATGGCAAGTATAAAAAAAAAAACAAAAAAAAAAAAACAGACCACAAAGGGCACTTTCTGCAATAACATAATATTTGTTCATTCACTTTCTGGAACTTCTGTCCTACCCCAGCCATGTTGCTGTTAAGGCAACAAAATGACACCTCAAAGTCACTTAACACATTAAACACATTACTGGACAGAGTATTGTCATTACTTTCCTGTCTTAGGGGCTATAGGTTTCTAGGTTGTTGTTTCAAGCCTAAACGTGTCACCTTAAAATGTTTATACCTTTTATAAATATATACCTAATTTCGTTATATAAATGCACTTTTTTTTCTACACTTAAACTAGCCTGTATTCTTATTTTTAGCAGGCCATAATGCAAGTGGCTACATGACAGGATTTGGTTGCTGATAAAGATGAATCAACTATTCCTGCTGCAACAAGGAAACCTTTTCTTACTGTCTGAAGAACTTACCCAATGGGTAGCAAGCAGAGACAGCAAATATGTGTTTAATTCAGGAAAGAAAACCCTATAACCCCCCTAGCATTCTAATTCTGTCCGTATTTCCATGCAAAAAGTGTTACTTTTTTAGCATGGAAATTTATTTTACATTGCAGGCTATAATTCTAGGCAAAACTCATCGAAATCTGTCCAATATTTAAAAAAATGTAATAATAAGCTTTAAATAAAAAAACACAAAAATCTGTGCCGATCCGATCCCGCCCCAACAACAATGGGAAACCGCGGAGATCTGCAGTTGGCGGCTGAGGATCGGGGGAGGATGTGTCCCCAGGACCTGCATGACACCAACAGAGCAAGGCATTTTTTTTTTGTTTTTTTTTAAGTTTTACTTTTTTTTTGCAGGTAAAATCCACCCCGTGTGTGTGGTTATTGACAAATATTAAATACACAAGAGAAATTATCTGGAACAGAAAAATAAGGGGAGAACACATACCGTTCCTGCTTTAAAGCATATTCCAACATTTTTATTCTTCTAACAAGGTCTTTTTTCAGGTTCTCTTGCCCTTTCCTTTCACCTTGAAGAAAGGCTATCTGTGCCTGTAAAAACAAAAGAGCAATACAAATAATCAGGCATAAAAAAGTACTGCATATTAAAACAATAGTACTAAACTAAATAAAAAAAATATGTGGTTCTTGTTAAATATGCTACTGCCAATGTCTATTTGTTTGGTTGTAAACTGCACCTAAAAAAAAAAGGATATAATTAAGGTTCCATTTTCTATATTATTATTTATATTATATCACTTCACTCACTGTATGCAAAGAACACTTCTTTGCCACCTTTTGAATGTGCAAACTTTTTCTGTGTAACCTAGCAACTGATCTGCATAATATACAGCTGAAGTCTGCACTGCCCAACATTGGCGCTCTTGCTATGTGAAACCTGCTGAACACCTGCTTGAGGATACAGAATCTGTATGCATGTCTGGTGTGAAAAAAGCAGGATTTGGATGTGTATAAAAAAAAGTATGATTTTACACAGTGTATAATATTTATTAGAATCAAAAGCCACAATGTAAATAAACCAGTGTTGTGGCAAATTTGCATGTATATGTTAAAAATGTTGGTCTGTAGACTTTGATCGATTACTTATTTACCACTTTCCCAAAATGAAATTGTGCAGAAAAAAATTGTTATTAAACTCTTCTAACCTAAATTGCCATCTTATGGTTTGCAAGGTGGTAAATGTTCTTCTAACATCTTTAACACCATAACATGGTGATTTAAATGGACAGTTTAAATGCTAAGAAACAATAAATAAATAAAAACAAGTACAACAAAAAAGTTAGGAATGAGTTGCAAAACTGAAATTCAATTTACAAAAACAAAAAGACAGGCAAGCAACACCAGCCTAATTATTCGCACTAAATGCAAACAATCTGCCAATGAAGAAATGTGGTTATTTTAAATGAAATCATATTATATATATATATATATATGAAAAATGTAGCAGAGCCAAATACTGCATAAAGAAAAAAAAAAAAGCATTACATTTTTGTATCAGCGATCCTGCCTCTAGCAAGAAACCATAATCAAGGCCAAATATTGCAATGGGGAATAATTTTGAACAAATTTTTTATTGACTTCAATTTTTAAGCTTATATACACTAAAATAGGTATGCTGATTCTGGAAGTGCAGTTAGTCTTCTATCACATCAGGTTTTTTCTCTACCGCTTATATTAATGTGATTACTGTAGCGTGGATTTGTATTTGCTATTCATTTACACGCAAGATAGTGTGGTCAGAGGTTGTGCGCTGCTCTAAATAGTGAATAAAATATATTTTTTTACTTACATACATATTTCCTCTCTTTCAGATCATATATGGCTCTGCTGTTTCTCGTCATAATCTGGGTCTGATGAAGCAGTTCATTAAAGCTTTGCCAACTCAAGGAGACTGTTTCAAGTACCTCATTTTGGCATTTCCTAGCCTGTCATTTGAAAAAATAAAGGCCAGGGTGTAATTGATGGTGCACAGATTCGGCAGCTCATCAAAGATGAACATTTCATCAGGACAACGTCAAAAGTCGAAAAGATTGCTTGGTTATCATTCAAAGCCATTGTCAAGGACTTTCTTGGAAACACGCAAGCAAATAATTACACAGAAATTGTCCAAAAACTCTTAGAGAGCTACAAAATGCTTGGTTGCAATATGAGCATCAAGGTGCATTTTCTGCATAGCTATCTTTCTAACTTCCCAGAAAAACTTGGTGCAGTCAGTGATGA
>NC_092861.1:110028145-110036428 GCF_032062135.1 Pyxicephalus adspersus
CTCATTCAGATGAAATCCCAGTGCCAGTTTTCGTTACACTACCCTCTCTTGAAGATCATGATTATGGTGATGAACTAGGTGACAACAATAATGAAGAGTTTGAAATTGAAGAGGACTCTGTTCGTAGGGGGATTTGATCAGCATGAGTTGAGTGATTTGGGACTATTGAAGAAGGATTCAGAACTCCTAGCATCAAGACAGCGTAAGAAAAACTTACTTGAAAAAGGAACGAAGGTATCGTACTTTCTAATAAGAGACATTTGCATTTCTGCAGTACTTTAGAACGGACAGTGGTTTTGTGTATTGCCATAACAAACCTGGTTTAATGGAGGAATTGGGAATTTCAATCTATAACTCAGCTGAATGGCGACTATTCATCAATAGCTCAAAGCGGAGCTTAAAGTGTGTACACCAAGTATCCCCGTTATCTGTGCATGTGGGACAGCAGAGCTCGTGAGAGGCATTGGGTGGAAAGGAATTGGCCTCTAAGATCTGTCCTAAAACCAGGTGACCCAAACATTCTACATGAGCCACTTGTTGATAGAAAGAATATTATATTCCCGTCTTAAAACTGGGTCTGATGAAGCAGTTCATTAAAGCTTTGCCAACTCAAGGAGACTGTTTCAAGTACCTCACTTTGGCATTTCTTAGTCTGTCATTTGAAAAAATAAAGGCCAGGGTGTAATTGATGGTGCACAGATTCGGCACCACATTTCATCAGGTCAACGTCAAAAGTCGAAAAGATTGCTTGGTTATCATTCAAAGCCATTGTCAAGGACTTTCTTGGAAACACGCACGCAAATAATTACACAGAAATTGTCCAAAAACTCTTAGAGAGCTACAAAATGCTTGGTTGCAATATGAGCATCAAGGTGCATTTTCTGCATAGCCAAAGTGTTTGGTGTATCTTTTTAAAAAGAAAACATCATTCCTTATTTACAAATGATCAATTACAACCAAAATCCTGATCACTGGCTGTCAACAGAAATGTATTGCATACATAACGGCTGTGTTCTGGGGCTTACAATTTGTGACCAATGTAAAAATCTGGTTATGCCAAATTGGCAGTGAATCTACAGTGATTACCAGGCTTTAGATAGAATGAGGCCACAATCTCGGCAATAGATATTTCCAGGTACATGTTTTTATTACTACATCTTAAGGTCCCTACATCTCCCATTCGAGAAATTAGGGTTCACAGAAGGCAAGTGGCCAGCTAAGTGTCTCGGGGTAGCACAGTATAATAGCTATAGTTTTTTCTGGACCCTGGTCTTAAAATAGCACCCCTTAATGTGAAAATATCCCTGATTGTTATTAAAATTTTATGTTTGTGACCCCATGTCTGAAAACCTGTTATGTTTAGGAGGCTGAAATTAGGTTTAGTAACAGCTTTTAGGGTTCCCTGTGTACCCTGAAAATTTTATGTTTCTATGAAAATCAGTGGAGGAGAGAAAAAGGTTTCTACATGGGGATAATGACAGTTGCATGGACACAGACACAGCTGGGATTATCTCAAAGTACAAGGTGGGCAGGGAGCAGCCACAGCCGATTGCCAGGTCAATAGGAAACACCCGCTGTCAGGGAGCTCACACTGAGCATGCTCAGGAAGCTCCCTCTCCTGGTAGAGAAACAGGAGATATGCGCGGCCAATCCCCCGCAAGCAATCAGTAGAGAGAGCAAAGAGGGAATTTAGGAGAGGGCCGGATGTAGTGGCCGCGGCCCATAGGTTGGTCAGCCTTGGGCCATCTCTATTCCTTGTGCTCCAGGTTTAGAATAATTTCTGTGTCACATTCTTTTGAAAATCGATGAATCATGTTTTAGAAGTTATGAGAAGTGTTTATTTAGGCAGGTATGGATTTCCTCTCAACATTAGCAAGTCTGGCAATTTTATGGCCTTTGCTATAAGGAAAAGGTTTAGAAGGGTGTTAAAGTCAGGCAGGTGCAGACAGGTTATATATAAAAAAAAAAAAAAAAAAAAAAAAAAAAAAAAAAAAAAAAGAAACTTAACAGAGGACCCAACCCTTCCCCTTTTATCCACAACTAAACTGATGCCTGCTTAGACGTACACTTCCAGTATTCATCTATTTGATGTTTTACATAGTGTGCATGTTTTGGTTATGGAATTATATCACCAATAAGATATTACAAAAAATTACCGTATTTTTCAGACCATAAGACATACTTTTTTTCCCTCAAAAGTGGGGGGAAAATGGGGGCTGTGCCTTATGGCCCGAATGCCCTCCACCCCTACATTATCCTTTCGATTGCAGAGCCCTGCCTTCCCCTTCATGTGTTTATCAGCAACTCACAACTATAGAGATGCTGGGGATGTGTTTCTGTGTGAGAAGGCTCCATGTAAGAGTGGGGAGGGAGGCAGAGAGAGCAGGAGGAGGGTAGTGTGAGGTGAGAAGTGATGGGTTTCTTGTACAGCACATCATTCTCCTATGACAGGTGAGCTGAAGCATTCCTGTCACTATAGTCTTGTAGTGCAATCTCTCTGTGCAATGTTCCGCCGTGGAAAATACTGTGTTACTATTACAGTGTAGTAATTAGCAATGCATGGAACAAATAATCCCCAAATATTAAAGTATATATTTTATTAAATATTTCTTTATACAATTTGATTCCGAATATTTTTTTTTTTGTTTTCCTCCTCTAAAACCTGCGTCTTATGGTCCGAAAAATATGGTAAATCAATCACAATTCTTCATAAAGGCTACAGGGAGCCATGCCTAAGATAGGAGAATCAATCTATGGGTCACCTATAGCCTATAACTACAGCAACAGAAAACGAATGTGAAGAAAGCAGTTAATGAAATGATCATTATCAAGGAACGATTGTAGAGTTCTTGAAGGTATATAAAAAGACAACAAATTTTGTTGAAAAAAGGCCAAACTGAAGCCAACTGAACCAAACACAAATAGCCATATAATGAAGTGTTGTTCATAAAATAAAGTGAAGAAAGTTTCTCTTGATAAGGCAAAGACAAAAAAAATCAAAAACAACGTAGGGGAAAAACTAAAGCAAATTACTATGCTAAGTTGACGTTAATTTATGTGAGTAAGACGCACATGAAGCAGTGGAATATGTAAGTTAAATCCATTTTCCAATGATAAAACAGGCAAAGTGGATGAGACATCAACCATTTATGTCTAATACTTAGGCAAATATGACTAATGGCAGGGCGTAACACCTCCAGCCCTTTAATTATAAATGTAAATTAGATGCAATTGAAGTTTTATCACTTGCTCTTTCAACATCAGACTGCTTACCTTATCAACAATAAACAATCTCTTTAACCATTGGGTGATTTTACTATAGTATTCTGACATTCAAAATTAATTTGCTCTTTAGAAACATGAACATAACTTAATTTTTTTTTTATTGATGCACTGCTCATGCAAGGAACCCAGACCCCCACAACATCCAATAACTCACCTGTTCTATGCTGGGAAATTGTATAAGAATCAGGGCCACACATCACCTATTGGGGGGATTCACCTCCAGCCAATAGGGAATGCAATCTTGTTGTGTACATTAAAAACTACTAAGCCCCATGGAAACATTTTTATTGGCTGGATGATGTTGCTGGACTGCATGTTATTTATATAGAGAGTTTAATTCTATTATAAATAATAATTTGGTCTTTGTTTTACCATTAGTCACTTGTATTTTTTTTTTTTTACATACTGGCCTAAACTTTTTAAGATTATAACTTTTAATCTATTTTTTATAAAAGTTTGTGGGTTGTTTGACATTAAAAAACCCCACAAGTTCTATTTTTAGCCTTTTAAATGTATTGCCCATGCCCAATGGAATACGGACTTCGGCTAACAATACTCCCTCCTAACCTAGGTTTGTGATCACAGCCCTCAACATTAAATTCTCAAGTATTTTTTGTCAAGCATAGATTAAATACATTCATGTTATAGTCACATTGTTTGCTATGAAGAGGTCCAACATACATTTGTAGCCAGGGCTTCTATGAGAGAATTTTACCAAGAATTTTTTAAACACTTCAATCTCATTATAAAGTGTTCACACTAGCTTGTTATGGTCATGGGCCTCGCCTGCCACTTTATTGCACTCTCTAAATATTGCTGCCCTTTGGACATGACGAGGGCTATAATTGGGGCGCCTTGCTAGGCTGACTGCAACTGCCATACAAAAATGACAAAAACAAGTCTAATCGCCTATTTATTGTGACTGTCACTCACTGTGTTTTAATTATCGTAGCAAGCATGAGAAACTTTAAAATTAGTTTTTTATAAAGCAATCAATCCACTAAATATTAGAGATGACACATATTAGGTTGTCAACAAATATACACCCAACCACCCATTTGCCAGGTTTTGCAAAGCCTGTACATCTTGATCCCTAAAACATTCTTGTCTGATAATACAGCTCAGTGTAGGGCAGGGAGGAAACAATAGACATATATAGTCTGATAAAGCCTGTCCCAATCCCTGCCTCAGGCACAGGACCAGGCACAGGACCTGACCTCAGCATCAGCTTCCTGCAGTGTTGCAAAGGAAGCCAGCCCTAAAAGGTTGGCTATAAATACATTTCTAGATCACTGGGAGTCACAATGGAAGAATGTTACAAGTCTGTGCATTTAACTGTTCTAGAAAATAAAATATGCCAAGTGACATAGTTGGCTTAGTGAATTTGTTCAAAGTGCTAGTAATTATTTTGCTACTATTAACTATTAATTTTTTGCAAACCGAGATGGGCAAATGATTGTTTTTTTTTCTTCCTGTTAAAAGTTATCTGTTTTAAAATATAAATACAGAACAATGTATAAAGAGAAAAACATACATGGGAACCTCAGCACAGCAGCTATCCATCTTACTGCCTTGGTTCCAGTTCCTTCCACATAGCTTATTGTGCAGATAAAACTATGGAGTAAAAACAATATTGCCTTGTAATTCGAAAGCTCAAAATCATTATAAACATCTAGTGAACTCCTTAGTATTACCTGTTATTTGTTAAAAATGAGGCTGTAAAGACTGATATTGCTGACATTTACTTTGAAAAATGCCAGCTGCTGGGCTGCCATGCTAAATCTGAGATTTCAACACTTACCGAGCCACTGATCAAGAATATGTATTTAGATTATTTTGGGGGACCATTAATGTGTACTTGTTCTGGACCTTTGATTTATTGTACTAAAGCCAATGATAGGCAGTAAGAAGAATTTCAGACATCAATGACGGCCAACTATGACCTAAACTATTACAAAATGGGCAAGATCAGAAAACACAGGCTAGTACACGTGAATAATTTTTCAGCAATGGAGAATGCATCTTTTTCTATCATTTGATAGTATAAAAAAGGCCAATTAACCAAAAAATTGAAACGGGTTTAAAAGCCTTTTTTATGGCCAATTTCCAGTGATTTTTGAAGTTATACTGTGGTATTTTTTTGTAGCCATTCAGGGTTGGTTGTCCTGTCAAATACTTTCATAGGCTTGAATTAACTTAAAATAATCCTAAAATATTGTAGCTAACTAGTCACTTAAGGTGAAGGTTGCATTACTTTACTTCTTTCAGGCTTGGAACAAATTTTTCAGAAGAGTTCAGTACTGGGCAACTGTTTATGCTTGTCCGAGTAAAGGCTTCCTAAAATAATGCGGTGAAATGCATAGGACATTAAGGATGAATCTGTAACTGTTGGAAAAATGAACATGCTTAATATTAGAAGGAAATACAATAAAAAAATGTTGTGCTAGCCTTATGATAAACACATAGCATTGGTCTTTAGTGTATCTTTATAACAAGTTTCTATGGTAACTGGCATACAAAAATAAATCAAGCGAAGTGTATTCTTGGATCTGGATTGTTTTTAGTAACATGCAGTTTCATTAGACCCATAGACCCATAGATCAATAGACTTGTTTATGACCCACAGATTTCTGCCTTCCAAACAAATTGACATCAAGGCAGCTTAAAGTATTACCCAATCAGATGACTTGACTTCTTACTTCCCTTGTCACTTGCTGGGGCTCAATACAGATTGTAAAGAGCTGAGGGAACTGCAGCAAGCAACTGGGATAAATAAATTACCATTCGGCCAGGGAAAACTTACATCTCCCAGTCAGAAGCAAAGGACTGCTTTTAGAAGAAATGGACCGCTAGAAAAGTAAGTTCAAGAAGTTCTTCAAGCAGGTTTTCTCTACACACTTGCCACTGGGGTCAACAAGGAAATAGAAGTGAACTGTGCAAAAATGTACACAACATGTTATTATTCAAGACCTCAAATAACAAGTACCCAAATATACCTTTCATTCCTGCCAATTTGTGTCAATGGGTAATTGCGTTTATTTTGGGAGTTCCCCAAAATTGTGTGGTGTGGTCACATAAAACATGGAAAATGGTTTGGTGCTTAGGCAAGGAAGTTAGTTTGCTTAGCCAATCATCTATCCTTACCCTCAAAGGAAACCTGGATATATGGATATATAGATGTCAGTGATCAACCAAGAATTTTTTTTTTTAGCCGGGTGGGATAAAATTTTAGGTGGGTGGAAGCCCCTGTATTGTGACCAAACTCTTTGGTAACCACCCAAAAAGATCCCGGTGGGTGCTGAAAAGTGCCGGGTGGTGCGCCCAGCTAAAAGTGCCTGGGGAGAACCCTGGATGTCGCCACTGCTAACCTATTTCACATTCTAGCTATCCTATAGTTATGCTGGCACTTTGATACATAAAATATGTATGTATATGTGTAAAATCTTAAATCACATTGCTATGTTGTCACATTTTATAGCTCAGCTTAGCACACTAAAGTGTGTTCCTTAGGAGGAATCATGGCTTGGCTTGGCCATACTACAACCATCAGTACTGCCAGCCAGGAATCATACAAGGAGATCTTATCAACACATTTTATAAGGAGATTAATCACAAATTTGTTGTACTCAAGTAGTATAAAACCAAAACATTCTGGGATCAATTCATATTTCTTACATAAAAAATAATCTCTTGAGTTCTACTTTCAATCTACATGCCACTATTGAATACTTTACTGTACTGCTCTACTATACATAATATCCATTGTTTTTATATACACTGTAAAGATAGGAACTAAAAATGCAAACCAACCATCAAGGCTGGCAAGAAAAAAAGCAGTAACTTCACAATGGTAAATAAACAAAACCAAATTGATTGAGTTGAAACTGTTAGGTACACAAAGAACAGACATTTAAACAATAAACTGAATAATAAGAAACATATATTTCTAAGAAAAAAAAACTGTTAAGTGTCTTTAATTGGCACCAAATAGAAAAAGAAGTTTGATACAACACCTGCATAATTTAACAAGCAACATGTCCATCCAAGAATTCAGTCAACCCGATTTAAAATACTTCAATCTCATATCCCTCAGACATTTACCAATCTTGTGCTAATCATATCTTTCTGAACTAAGGAGCCCCATGAGGTTTTAGCCTCATACATATATGTATGTAAAGCATGTGTGATATCACAGTAACAAGTGGCTCTAGATATGCAATTCAAAAAAAACCCTCTGCTGCACAATGAATTAGCAGCAGTTGTCTTTACTAACTAATTTTAGTTACATTATGTTTACTGAAAATTCCTTTTGTTTCCATATAATTCCTGTCAAGTAGCAATGACTGTATCATTGTTGTATGAAGGAAAATAACCAATCCAAAATGAAAAGGAACAGCACCATGACACAAAACACAAATGCATATTATAGTAGGAGTGTCTAACAATCACCAAGTGCATGCTTGGCTTTTATTACATAAACATGATCTTGCTAAAGATCATGAATAAACTTACTGGAGACACTTTTCCACTGCTCTAATGTACACCTATTGTCCTTACAGTTTTCTAAACAATGCTCAGAAAAGCACAAAAGCTGCATTTGAAGGCAGCTGCAAAGTCATTAGATGCCCTGTGTAAGACCAGCTGCTATTACATGGACATGTAAAATCAAACGGTGACTTGTCACAGGATATAACACAACTAGAAAAACCAGGCATGCACCAGAATATTTCAAATGTGTAATAATACTTTGTAACTCTGTGCCCAGCAAATAAACTATAGAAAAAAATAAACATTAGTACAGATTAGTAGAAAGAGGAGGTAAAGGGTGAGGGCAAACCTGGAAGTAAAGTACTGGCTTTACAGGTATTCAATAGAGACCATTAAAGAGAAGCTCTTTGTAAATTCTGCTGCCTTTTGCTTTAACAAGTTTACAAGGATAGCCATACATTATTTTAGATCATTAAGACAATTGATTAAACAAATGCTCATTACAAATAA
>NC_092861.1:110037237-110048537 GCF_032062135.1 Pyxicephalus adspersus
AAGTTTCAAAAGATTTTATTTTTAAACATGGTCAAAACACAAAACAGCTTTCTGAAGAAAAATAATATTATAGAGAATTGTTCATCAGTGTACTAGGAAACTAAAGATTTCATGTAAAATTTGTGCAGTGCCGTCTCAAGAAAAGAGGGCAAAGTATCTACTCGGTATACAAAAAGCAAATAAGGCCATTATAAAATGCAGAATCTTTACAGTCTCTCAGATGACTACATAGGGGTCAAAAGACACCAGAAAATGGTCTGCATTTGCCCAAGTGCTTATCATATCCTGGCCATGCAGAGATCCCCAGCTGATATCATTCAGCTACAAAACAAGTGAGGTTTCTATGTTCTTAGGTAAGTGACAACCATTACACCAAAGAGTTATTTACAGAGACAAGTCTCCACTGAGCACAGTGCTTTCCTGTCCGCTACATTCAGTAAGCTGTACATTACATACTCACAACCAAAATGTTCACTGTCCCAACAGTTGCTGATTGCTACATAATGCTAAAAATTCTGAATCTAATGAGGTTTTATTGATGTTTAATGATGCTATGTTCAAACTGTTAGCTCTATAGCAATATTGTGCAGGAAAATTTATAAACCAGAAGTGTATCATTTAATTCATTTTATGATGTTTTGTCCAGTTGTTTATGCTTGTTAATAGGACATTAATGTGTGATATGGCATTAAAGGAATATATTTCAGGAATGCATACACCAAGTATGCTCTCAGGAAGAGTTCCCCTGTAAACCACACCCACTATTCAGCATTAAACTTGTCATGCTCTCCATTTACATGCTACAACTTTTTTCTCTTCTGGGTATCCATGTCTTTCACAATTTTAGCCATGCCCCAGGTTGGTGGCATTCTTAATACATGGCAAATACTTGTTCTCAGCAAAAGTAAAAAGACAATTCTGGGAAATAGTCATAGGTAGATTTTGAACGAAAAAAAAAAAGATATCTGAATCTGAGATATTAAAAATAAAAGACTGAAATGGACGTGTTATTTTTAAGAATGATCAATAGATAAAGTCTAAGTTTGAGTATGGATAAAGGAAGGAAACCTATCTAGGAAGCAAAACAAATGAAGAGGATGCTGGAACAGTGCTTGAGGTCTTCTGTCCAGAATGGAAAGGGGAAATGTCATTACCAGTTTGTTCCTGGTAAAGAGGTGTTTTAGGATTTTTATGTCACACTAACAATCCCATCACTGGCATCACACCCACAAACTGCAGGATTACTATGTAGTCTAACTATCCGCTTCCACATGAAACTCTGCAAATTGCCCATCAAACTTTGGAATGCTAGTGTATCCCTACACACACTATTAGCATCCTTGTGCAACCACAAAAACTACACAAATGCAGTAACACACATTACAGAATTACTAAATAGAAGGATCAAGCGCAAAAAAAATGCTTTATGTGGCTCAAGTTCTAATCCATGAATGTTTTATGAAGCCTCATATTCCTGAAGGCCTGTTTACATCTGTTTACATCTTTAAGGTACGTCAATGTTCATCATGCAGCAAGTTAATGCAACACAACCGTGTCAATCCAACCCACATCATACCTGACCTTACAAAGGGGCAAAGTCTCGCTATGCAGACTTTTCACGGTGCTGTGAATGCTGACATATATGTAATATAACATTCATCTGTGCACACACCCCATCACAAAGAGTTCATTGCCAAATATTTACAGTCCAGTGGTGCTAGCTGGAGAATAGCACTGCTATGTCAAGTGTGCAAAAATTGAACACGTGTTCCTTGATATAGGAAAAAGAAATGGCATTGAATATATTTACTATTTTTAACATTTCTATAACGTTAGCAATGCCTGTCACCAAGTTGTTTCTAAAAATGCAGACCAACAACCTGGAGATTTTCATACAGTGGGCTTTATATCTGTAAAGAGAATGGCATGCAAAATAACGTGTAAGAAAACTCAGAGATCACATTTCCTCAACTTATTTATTTTTCCTAGAACTATGGAAACATCTATGTTCAGGCAGTGTTCAGGGTCAGCAGCTTCTTCCTGGCCTAAGATGACACAACAAGATAGCTAATATTTGCAGAAAAACACTCACCTGCCTGCACATATCCCAGGCATGGAAGAAAGAGGTGCTGCTCCCTCGCTAACAAGAACCCTGCAAAACGTAGGGGGACAGTGAGAGCGCAATGCCTCGCTCACCCGGTGAGGAAGTGACACATAGGCAGGTGTACCCTGATGTGCCTTCATATCAATCCTATGGCTGGCGACTTCATGCCAGTGATGTGATCAATACAATGACAGAGACTTGTCCGTTTCAACAACTTACTAGCCCTGCCGATTGTTTACATCAAAGAGCGTGCGGGGTATCTCTGAGGCCACAGAAATGACAAGCTGCCATTTCAGTACCTGGCGAGCCTTTCTCAACCTTTTTATTCCAGGGAAACCCCTAAAATAATTTCTATTTTAAAGAGCCTTTACAGATTGTCAAGAATATATAAAACATTGAAAGTTCATAGACTGAGCCAATTCATTTTCATAGGAGAATCAAGTTACTAGTAAATTGATTAGGCATTTACTAGAACGTACCTATGATCTCTTTACAGTATCACAAGATCCTTTATTACTAATACTTTTAAAAACATTTTAATTTTTTTTTTTTTAACATTGTTTTCAGAACTGACATCCATTGGCTTCAGTACTGGAGGCTGGCTTTCAATCACACAACACCTCATTATGGCTGCTCTATGAGTGTCACCACGTCTGTACAGGAAGATGAATTATTGGGTGACAACGCCAAACCTTTGTGCAAGGCAACGTTGTCACCGCAGAATTTAACGTTACAGAGCAGATCACAAGGCGCATGTTGGAGAAAGCAACCTGCCATGTAAAATCATAAAGCTCAGTGATCCTTATAGCTGTAACCTTTTATTGCTGGGTTTACAGGCACCGTGATGTATTGGTTCCATCCCTGGGGATTTTATGACAATCTCACACATAAAATGGCTCATCATGGGATGGATATGCAGGATGTGGCGGCACCATTCCCAGCACTGACAGCTCCCTGATGATAATATTACCTGCAGCTCAGCTCGCTCCACCTCCCACTGCGCTCTCTCCACCTCGAAGCGGGCCCACTCATGCTGCAAGAAGTGCAGGATCCCCGGGATGCTGTACTGGGCCCTGCCGGCCGCCCCGGTCCCTCCTCCTCCTCCAGCCGTCGAGGCCGCATCACCAGCACAGGCTTCAAATCCCTTCCCGGCTCCCCCTGGGGCGCCAGCAGCGGCGGACAGTAACGAATTGTTATTGTTGTTGAAGAAAACGCCGGGCCCCGCCTGCTCGTCCATGGCCGCCTTCGCAGCAGGGGCCGCGGTTAGCAGCGAGCGGCCGCCGCTGGTTCCGGAGAAGGCGGAAGAGACAGGAAGGGAGCTCTCACACGGGCGGGGAGGGGCTGATTCCGGAATGACCGCGTTACGTCACATAAGTCCACTCCGCTTTCGCCTTGTGCCCACCGCAACCCGGGCTCCGCCGCCACCCACACTCGAAGCTGCTTCTGCTGCCTGGGCGGGTCTCCTGCCTCTCTGACAGCGGCGCCTTGACGTCACCCAGGACCAGAAGCCGTCAGGTTAGGAGCCACCCTTACCGCCAACCTTCCTGGATTTTTTTTCACGTAACTTTATTAGTCTCAAACACAAATTCTAAAACATATAGCATTGTCTATAGGTTTCATGTTAGGGTGCATTTAAATCATTATTTCGATTCAGTGGGAAAGATTTAAAACCCCTAAAGGTTTTCATTGCTATTTAAAGTCCTCATGGGGGAGATTTGCTCTATTTGTTCTGGTTGCATGGTAAATCCAAACCTTTTAGGAACAGGAAATGGGGGGTTGTTTGGTGATATAAAGGGGAGAAGAGTCATCAGTATTTCTTCTCACTTCCTGTTTTTTCTGTTTTGTCTCTAGCATAAATTTCTCTAATATAGACACAAGCAGCAACAACAAAAAAACATTATTGTCCTATGTATGCTTCAAACATAGCTGTAGCAGGGAGACATTACTGCAGAACAGACTACATTTATTCTGCATTTTTTACTAAATAAACACTGAGCTATTTGTAAATATTCAACACGACTTGGTGCTGTGATGGATATACACACAGCAATTACTCTTTCCTGGGCTGCCCACTTAAGATGGTCAAATGAAAATAAGGAGAGAATAAAAGCCGGGGGTTTTTAAAAAAAAACAAAGCTGAGTTTAGAATAGGAAAATATCTGAATAAAAGAAACATACATATTCTTATTTGAATTTTGGAGTGTTGTGCACATTTGTTTTCCAGTATCATATGAACATCCTATAAAACACATGAAATCGACAAACAAAATAATCAAGGTAGGTTGGTCACTCCCAAGTATATTAAAGTGGGATGTAAGACCTTAACGCTAGACAAAGTTATCCCTGATTGCATAAAAAATATATGAAAAATGATAATGGCATCCAAACGCGTTTCGCCTGTTGACATTCCCAGGGGATCTGTGAGGAGCATTATAGGACTGTACATAGGAGTAACATACAGGTATTATGAGTTGGTACAGGTCTTAAGCAAAAAAATGCATGATAGATGCACACCAAAAAAAGCACATATAAAGAAATATTAGTGTTACTATTTCATGTACAAACATTTCTATAAGGGTTTCAAAAACTAAATAAAAAATCTAACTTGAATTTGAAATATTGTAACAAAAAGTTTGTGTGCAGAACTTTATTGCTAGAATAAAAATATGTCAAATTTTGTCAAATATAAAGAGTGTGCGTTTCATTGATTGATTAGAATATGTGTAATGTAGTTTTTGAGGTTATTAAATATCAGTTATTATGTGTGACATGATAGTAGTTTGAATATAATATAGTGGTTTCCATAATAAGGCAATTTGAAGAATTTAAACATCTATTAGTGTTAAAATATACTGTATTAAATAAATAGTTATTTTTACTTGTGGTTTATTGTAAAAAACTTGTTTTTCAAGCAGGGATTTCAATATGGTATATTAAAGTGACTAATTTCTTAAAGTTGAGAAAAGGTTGTTAGAAAATAGTAACAAATTAAAGAAGTAGTAGAAGTAGAAGTAGTAGGGGTTAATACATCCACATCTACAGTGCTATTTGTTAAGATTAGGATTACTTAAAATGTCCGAAGATGCCAATCCTAGAACCAGATTGTGTGAAGGTGTATATCACAGCAAGGAAAAAGGCATCAATTCACTGAATCTCATGGACTAGGGCACTGATAGAGAGAAATTCACCAGGAGAGATTTGTATACTGTTTATCAAACATTAAAGCTTTTTGGTATTTGAGAAAAGAGAATTCAAATTTGTTTCTTAAAAATTCGGTAACATAAGAATGGGCACACATGATCAGATGATGTCTCCTGTGAATGAGTATACAGGATTCTTAAAGCGGAGCAAAAGCTAAAAATACAACTAGGCAGGTTCTGTATTATGGAAAGGACTGGTAATGTCCCTTCTGCAATAAAATATCCCCACCTGCCTGATTGAAGTTTTTATATTAAACCCACCCATCCTCACTCCCTTACAGCTACTGCAATCTAAACCAGTCATTCTCCACCATGCTAACTGAATGCTCTATTTACCTAGCCACTGGTGGTAGAATCACTACAATTACAAGTAGTGAAAGCCAGTGCCTTTGAAGTACCTATAAAGACTGACCAGAGTAAGCATCCAGGTTCTGTCTTGTTCACCCTAAAGTGTCATGTCAGGGAGGCTTTTCAGTGCACCAGTTAGAATTGTTGCTTCAAGATAGACTATGATCTCTACCACCAGTGTGGAGTATTTGATGTTCATCAAAATTATCCAATCTTGCACTGATGACCTGTTTCAGCTCCTCTGTTCCTAATGGCAAAGAGTAATTGTACCAAAACTGGCCTAAGAAACCATGACTAGTGATTTTTCACCAAAATTACAATTTTAATGGCATTGATTGGAAAAAAAACTTTACTAAACCTCACAGATATCACAAAACATAGGCTATCTGTACTTTGAAGGGTCTCATTCATGAAAACTGAAGGTCAACTTAGTTCGACAGCACTACCTGTTTTAAAAAAAAAAGTACATAAAACTGACAAATAATACAGCATTTTACGAATGAGGTTTAAAAAAAACTAGCTTTTGGGAGGTGTAGGTAGATTTTAAGTGCCCAACACTACTGGTATAAAGCTACTTTGCAACTTTATATTAGTAGTGCTGGGTACTTCAAATCCCAATAGGAATGTACTTTAGCTTTCAGTAGTACAGTCTAGTGGGAATACAATCATCCAGTGCCCCTAGTACAGTGGGCATCACTGAGGCATGGCATTTAAAAGCAATTTTTACAGGCATGGAAAAAAAATACTTTTCTTTCAGTGTATATATTAATTTCTGTCAATGTGCCTTTTGCAGATTTCCCTTGCTTCCTCTGTAGTGAAACCCTTGTCAACAAGACAGGAAGTGAGGGAAAAGGCTCTTTAACAGAGCATACAATTGCAATATTCCACCAAAGGAACTCTAAAGCTTACCCAAATTAACCAAAACTAGAAAAACAAATGCTTTTTCATTAAAGATTCTCTATCAGGGAATGTCTCAGTAAATGGCAGATTCACTGCTTTATAAATAAATCCCATGTGTTTATGTTAAAAGATTTATTTGACTTTATATCATCATATTTATTGTATAGATTGTACATCATTTTCAGTGAAGTGAAGTTTATTGCATAGGCTCTGTCAGTTTTGGCATGATACTAAAAGACGTCAGAAGTTTAATCCAGGACACAGTTACATTTTTGAATTATGATCCAAGATTAGGATGAATTTGGGCAGTAATATTAACAAAAAACATTGCTTTTATATTTTTAGTTCATCATTGAATCTACAAGTGTGAATGTATATTAATTACACAAAAGAAATATATATTACAGCTGGAATTCCAAATATGAATTATGAAACTTACTTGTATGCCTAACTTTTGACTACTTTGAGATGTTACTTTTTTACTGTAATTACACAATATAGCTTGATCATCTGTCATCATCCTGTGATTGGTGATCAGTGAAGAAGCAGAAGCAGCAGACTGATGAGCTCACCCCTTTCCCTGTCATTCTTTTTTTTCCTTTTTAGAAGGGTTTAAATTTTATTTTATTTGCTGTTTATGTCCTTGGGAGAATGACCTTTTCTATTTGACTTTTCTATGGTGACCTATTTCAAGGTAAATTCTAGACCGATATAAAAATGATATGCCTGGAAACCGGAGTAGGTACAGTAATTCTACAGAAAGTAAAACAGTATATATACTGTATGTTTAGGAATGTTCAGCTTTACCATCTGCCAATACGAAACATCATCCACAAAGGAAGTGCATCATTGTTTTCAGTGGGTCAAAAGATCCATAAGTGTCCATTGTGAGAAGAAGCAGAAAAGCTCAACTATTGTGTAGCCCTGTAAAACAGGAAACTAAGCCTAAGTATGTAATGAACAAGTTTAGCTGCCTATATTTACATATATATTAAAAAATATACAAAGGAACTATGTTTACAAAGCAATAGTACACATTAAAAATATGTATATCAGGCAGATCATGTTTAAATACATACCTAATAATACTTGATAGAAGGATTTACATTTTAACCTGTCCATCCCTAAGCACAGGGCACAAGACTAAGCTCAGCTTAGTGACCTAATTTCCAATGCTTCAACACAACTAATAAATTTCCCTGCCCCCAGTTTATTATTGGATAATTAAACATCAGTACATGATAGGGGAATCTCTCCGCTCTCCACTGGTTGCCATGCCCTTTATCTGCGATGTGAATGGAGGTCACCTAACTGGCCCTAAAACTTCTCCTTCCTGTCCAACTTAGAAAGTTCTCCTCTGCAAGAGATGAAGGATGAAAATAGTTGCATGTTCCCATGAGTTATTTATTTTTTAGGGGAATTCAGCTTGTCCAGTACTCTTTCCCCAATAGTCATTAGGCAAAATTCATCATTTCATACAACCATTCTTTAGTGCATGGTGTTGCAATGGACAACAGTCTGAATAGTGTTGAAGAGCCCAGTGGCCATCAGCCCTAGAAACTGGTGCTTTTTTAAGGGAATCAGTGATTTTGGAACTCCCTTTGGAAGCACCCACAAGACTGCAGGATGTGTAGAATTTTCTAAAACTGAACCTCAAGAAATGTGTAGCTGGGAACTGAACCACTGAATAAAATGTTATAGACTAGTGAGGCCCGCAGCAGGGGAACTAGGCGTAGGGCCTTCATGATAGGGTGTGAGGGCAGCCCCATTAGGTGCTTAAAGAGTTAATTTGAGTTAGGAAAGGTAGGGGTGGGGTTAGCTAGGGGTCGGGTTGGAAATGAATAGGGAGGAGAGTAGAGAGGTCAAATAGGATGTAGGTCGGAAGTTAGGGACAGTTTTTTTGCAGGTGTTGTATGATGCAGCAACTTAGGGCTGCCACGGCCTCACAAGAAAAGGCCTAGCTGCAAGATAGGGTGGCTGAGGTGCTTGGGGGGGCTGATAGTGGGCCCCCTCCAGTTAGATTAGGTAGGCTACAGCCTCGCAGGCAAAGGTGCTCCTGAGCCCAGAACCCTTTGCCAGGGCTCAGCGTCATATTGAGAGCCCCAAGAGGGACCCTCCTAACCTGCCAGCTCAGCGTAGTTTTGCCCAAGCTGGGCAACGACAGAGCTCTGGAGAAGGTCATTGTAACTGTGATTACAGTAATGTGTGTTGGGGGACATGGGGAGGTACAAAAGGTATTAGAGGGGCTTCGAGAAGTAGTAAAGAAATTAAAATGGGGTGGGATGGTGGGGGAGCAGGGGGGGCATTTGGGGACAGCGGCCATAATGGGGGGTTGGGCAGGGGTAACTGTTATTCGTCGCATTCCTTTAGGATTGGAGCTGCTACAGAGGCAGCTAGATGAGAGTTGGGGGAGAGGGCCATCAGGCAGATTGGTAGATAAGAATCTAGCAGGTTTCAGTTGTAAATACGGCCCCATTTGTCAATGAGTGTCAATGAGTGATTGTTTTTTTCGTGGGACAAACAGAGTGGGGGGAAATGTTGTTGGGTTGGTACTGGTTACTTGTTTGTGTTTTGTTTTTAGGTGATTGTCACTGTCTGGTTTGGATAGTCTGGCATTTCTTTGACTGGTGGAGTTTAAGGAGGGCAGAAGTTCGCCTGGATGGAAGACAGTTGGGTCTGTCCAGGGCAGATCGGTGTCCTGAGTATGGTATGGAGTAGGGTGGTGCCGGAAATCTGAACTTTTGCAGCGTTGGATCGTCCTCCAGATGTAGTTGTGATTTATGCGGGAGGTATTGATATGAGGCGCAGATCGATGCGGGAATTGATTGTGAGACTTGATTTCTTGTGCTCAAGATTGGAATTTCCGGGGTTGGTTATAGTCTGGTCAGATATGATGGGTATAACTAGTTGGAGGGAGACACATTCCATAGAAAAAATCAATAAGGCTAGGATAAAAGTTAATAAGGAGGTGGGCAGATTGAATAATGGGATTGTGGTGCGTCATCGGGAATTGGAGGAGGAGACTTGGAGGTGTCTGCGCAGGGATAGTGTCCACCTTAACACCATTCGAGTTGTGGTGCTGCATGTGGTTTTTAGGGTTGCAAGATGGGGTGCAAAAAGCAATCCGTGTGTGGAGGGGTGCACAGGCATGAGGTATCCCGCCTGTGTGCTGTGGCGGTTGGGGTTTAGGAGGGTAAGAGCCCTAATGGTAATTTTGGAAGGGCAACCCAGCGGTAGGGTGCCCCTTTAAAGGTGTTACGGTATGGGACCCCTAAGGCGGAGCTGGTTGGTTGGTGCAGACTTTACCTTTACTAGGCCTGCAGTCTGGTTGTTCAAGTTTAGAGCTGGTAAGATACAGAAGGAGAGATACCTAGGGGAGCCCTGTTCTGTTTTTACTATTTGCCAAAGCCTTTTATATCATAATGAAATAAAAAGAGCGTATTGGAAAGAAAAAGAACTGTGTAATAAGGCTTTTTTGGCAGTAAAAATAAAAACATTTATTTCTTCGAGCAATTCAAAGCATTGGACTAACATAACTCAACTATTTTGTAACAATTTATAACATAAATTGAATATAGCGTTAAATCAATCAAAAATCATTATTTTCAAAGTAAGAATAACAATTGTCTCATAGTTTCCAACGCATTTTGCCGAAATGGCTTCCTCAGGGGATTTCAAGAGACCCGCTATTTCCATAAGAAAGGAGAAAAAAAAGAAAAGTAAGGGAATATATTCACATAGACTAAACACATTTCCCAAATGTATCAACATTCTATGTAAGTCAAAGTAGTATATATAAATTGCTATTATCACCATGTTTCCTTTGGGTAAGTATCATACTCCAATACATAAATACATATATTCATAATTAAATGAACAATTTATTTGGAGTATGATGTATTGGAATATGATACTTACACTAAGCATTTTTTTCCCCTTTCTTTTCTTTGTTTTCTCTTTTGTTATGGCAATAGCGGGTCTCTTCACATCACCATTTTGGCAAAACATGTTGGGAACCATGGGACAATTGTTATTGTTACTTTGGAAATAATAACGCTAGTCAACTAGTATATCTTTGATTGATTTAATGCCATATTCAATTTATGTCAAAATAGTTGAGTTCTGTTAGTCAAATGCTATAAATTGCTCAAAGAATTAAATGTTTTTATTTTTACTGCCAAAAAAGCCACAGTTCTTCTTCCTAATACGCTCTTTCTATTTACGTTTAGAGCTAGTTGGTGGACATGGGCACAATTGGGCACTGTTGTTTAACTGGGAGTTTTAAAAAAGTGTATATATTTATAATTGATTGATGAAGGTTTTATATGTTAAGGTATATGTTAATTGCTATGCTAATTTGGTAATTGTATGTACATTTTATATGTGTGTTTATGCTAAATTATGTTAAGTTATGTTATTTAACCTCCCGACCGTTAAGCCCGACCTTCGTACGGGCTAAAAAAAGTTGCTCTTTTGGTTAACCCCGAGATTTTCTGTACATTAAAACCCCCACTTACCTGGTCCCGCTGTGCTCATCCAGCGTCGTGTTCATGTTTCAGCGTCGTCCTCCGTTGATCGTCGTCCGTCGATCTCCCTCTCCAGCGTCGGGTGCCATCTCCTATACCAGCGGGACCGGTAAGAAGCCGGCCGGCATCTTGTGTTCCGCTGGCCGGCCGGCGGAACACAAGATCCTGGCCGGCGGACCACAAGGCTTCTTACCTGGTCCCGCTGATCGTCCCGCGTCCTTC
>NC_092861.1:110049505-110097169 GCF_032062135.1 Pyxicephalus adspersus
TTCATGAAAACCTGTAACGCTTTTGGTACAGAAATCTAGACCTCAGTGTAACGCTCAGGTGGTTAAATGTTGGTTTTATTTATTGTTGTTTATTTAAAAGTAGTTTTATTTATTTGTTAAATAAACTGCTGCTTGCCAGCCATTCTAAGTCCAGTGAGGTGTCAGTGTGTTTTTTGGGGGCTAAAAGGTGTGAGGGGGGTAATGGCTGGTAAGTTTGGGAGTGATTGTTTGGTGTAAAAGGGATAAGTGTAAGAAAGGGGCGAAGGTCCGAGCAACCCTAGTCTTGTCTTTGCTGTTTCTGTTTGGTTTGTTTTCTTACAGCTGCTAACTGCTTCCACTGGATTTAAATTGTCAACTGGATTTGAAACCCAGTTTAATATCTGGATGTCTGTCTCTCTCACAGGAGCTGGTACTGAACCTACCATTCTAACTGGTTCTGAACCTGTGTATTGGGTCTTGTATTTTGTCAAAACTGACATTTAGCTACTCCCCCAACCCTGACATTCAGCTCCCAAATACTAGTGTCCCCCAGAGTCTTCTAGTAGTTCTGCCATTTGATAATTTAACAGATGCCAGACTTTGTGCAGTGTATATCTGTGTAAAACCAGCATATTGCAGTTGTTCTCAGAGGGAGGACAGAGGAAATCTCCCTATGGTGACACCTCTTCTGATAATGACTATATTAAATAGAATTATTCTAACTTGGAGAGGTTCTTGTTGGTTCTCTGGGACAAGAACTGAATGGTAATTTCCCAATTGGTACGCAAGCAGCAAAAATAACTGTGGTTTAAACCCTCCCCTTTTCTATCCAAAATATAACAAGTTTTGACTATACATGCACTTTCATTTTAGTTTGGATAAAAGCCAAGACCTATATAAAACCCCAGGATTTAAATGAAATTTAAAACAAAATGTGTAGCTTGAGACTGTGCCACTGAGTTATATATTATAGACTTGTCTTTGCTGTTTCTGTGTGGTTTGGTTACTTACAGCTGCTAATGGCTTCCAGTGCAACAGTGACTGCAGAAACCACATTTCAACACCTAATGTACCTCTAAACTCAAACATGTTTTTTTAAACTTTTATTTTTTTTTAATGTTTGAAATGTTCCATCCTTTGAAAACTTTTCATTAGATCACTACAGAATAATCCTCCCATGAAGGTCCATCTGCCTCCAAGCTGTGCTCTTGTGTTGTCATCCTGTCTCATTTACTCCTGGAGTTGGCTTTGTCAACTTAGATTGTGCATGCATGGGCCACTGTTGTTACTATTATGAAGCAAGCCTAAGGGAATAGTGTGTATGTGCATGTAGGAAGGAAGTGGCTGAAGAAGGGCAGAAGAAGAATGGATTCCAACCTCTTTAGCAAATATCTGTGAAAAATGCTATCAACTCAAAACAGTTGAAAATGAGCACTAGGGGTAGATAACTGTGTGGATCAAAAATGCCCATTACAGTATTAGGCTTCTTTCAGACTTGCAGTTGAAAATAATATTATCTATAGCAACTGGTAACCTCTTTGTTGTGCGACTGAGTGTTTGATTTAGGTGCGGTTCTTCCTCCAGACAAGGAAAAGCAACTATGCGTCCAGAAGTGACCTGTCCCTTTCTGGAACCGCACTGTAATCCACCTTAACCACAGCTTTGTGCAAACACATGCAAAAATAAGAGGGCATCTGAGCCTGTGGTAGAAAGCAGAAGTCTAAAGTTTATAGAAGTCTCAAAATGGCCCTTAGTGTGCACATGTAAAATAAAACACAGTTTTTCAAATAATCACTAGATGGCAATGTACGACGGAAAGTTATTTAAAAGTTTGCAATCTGTAGGTGAGATTCTTGCAAGATCCTGTAAAATCTAATTTCTTGCTTTTACTGTTGAATTTTCATCTTTTCGGTGGACTGTGCGTTCTATGGTTATTGGTCATATTGGCAATTATTGGTTAAAAGGGGCCCACATCCACCACAATTATACCCATCTATATATCCGAATGTGCACTTGCACACTGATAGAGATTTATTTATACTAAATATTGTATGTTTTGTAGCACTCTGCAAAGTGTGGAGGGCAAAATGCAGTAATTTATAATATGTAACACAAGGAATAAAGTGAGGGACACAGAGAAGAGTATATACCCTGCCAAGTAAGGCTTAGTCTACACGGACGTTTTCCATGGCGTTTAATCTGGGGCTTTAAAAGCCCATCTTCGAAATTCCCATGCATTCGAATAGGCTAATCTACACCAGTGCATTTCTTTGAGGCACAATTTCGAACATTATAGATAACGCTCCTTGCAATGTTTTAAAAATTAATACGTGAGGTTAACTCAGGCAAATTTGGGTAAATGTGTCCATTGATTTTAATAGGGGCGTTTCCCAGCATTTATAAATGCTTGAAAGTATAATCGCAGTAAAAACGTGGCAAAACGCTGCATAGACATTTTCCAGCGCTTTCCAGTGGTTTAAAGGCAAGCTTTAAAACACCTAAAATTTCAAACATGGGCTTTTAAATCCTCAGATTAAACGCTGGGGAAAGAGTCCGTGTAGACCCAGCCTAAAGGATGCATGCTGATTATTTTTTCCTGCAGAAAACCAGGGTTTTAGGCAGCCATGACAGCCATGAGCCCTATTCACCTTCATGAATGAATAGGCTGCTTATGCAAATATGTCAAAGCTAAACACCAGCAGAGACAGCAATCAAAAGAACACAGAAATGCATCGATGTATGCATGTCATTGTCTGCCCCTGTACCCCAATGTGTCTCAATGGCAGATCCATTCATCCACAGGGATGAGTGGAAGATGTTACCACTACTTAAAGTCTAGTAAAATAGAACTGAACAGAAACAAAACAACCGTGTCCCAAGTGTCATAAGGTTTTTATATTTGCTTTCTGTCAGCTATGTTTGTGTATTGTGTTTGTTTCTTTGTGAATGGAACTGTTGCACAACAAATGTTGGCTGGTGTCCTTATAGCCTTATGTAAAGTTTTCAGTTCTTGACCTGGTTGAGAGCAGAAGAAGTGCATCAAATGTTGTAGGTTTGTATGCAGAATCCTTTTAGAATATGTAGGTTCATAGAAAGAAAATTTTAAGAAAGATTTTAAGAAAATAAAAAACACAACATAATGTGCAATCATTATTACATAATAAATGTATTTTTTTGTTGAAAGCAACATAAGTACCTGCATTTGATCGGAAATCAGTTCCTGCAGTTCCTGAATAGCAAAGCTGGATTGGTTCATGTGTGGAGAAGAGGCATTTTCTATGGGAAAAAAGGTGACTGTGAATGTGCTGTGTCTATCTTCCATGAAGTCACATTCAATCCTGGTAGTTTTTAAGACACCAGGTGATAAAGCATATTGAGCCCATTTATAATAGTTTTGATACAAGATTCACATAACTTTAACCTATGATTTACATATATTTCTAGTTGAATCAAATTAGAAAAAAATGCCATGCAAATCATCTGAAAAAGTTGCATTATGTTTGTGTGAAAACATTTATAAAATAGACTCCATGGATTTGATGTTAAGAATACACTATATGACCAATAGTTTGCGGACACCTGTCAGCCATGTTGGACTCCACATACCAAAATTTGAGGTCTGACTTGGAATACAAAGGTCCCCGCCTTTGTAGATACAGCAGCTGCCACTCTTCTTAGAAGGCTTCTACAGTATTATGGAGTGTGTCTCCACAGAGGTCTGGTATTGTTGTTGGGTGATAAGACCTGGCCCAAAACTGATATTCCAGTTCATCTCAAAGGTGTTCAAAAGGCTTGATATAAAAGCTCTGTTTAGGCCACTTTTGTTCCTTTACAACAAACCTGGCAAACCATTATGGATTATTTATTGACCTGGCTTTGTACACAGGGGCTGTCATACTGGAACAGAAATTGGCCTTCCTAATGGTTGAGGAGTCATTGGTTTTACTCCTTGGCTGAAAGAGTAGGGATTGGATCAAGACAAAAATGTTGGGCCAATACATTTTGTTGTAATGATCCTATACCTACCATCAGTACAAACAGGTGGGGAATAACGTTTTATCTAGAAATCTAGCGGGGCATAACAAGGAAATTAATAAAGGACCAGTGGGCTAAAAGAAAACATAAAGTGTGTACCTATGGTGGCTTATGTTCTCGTTGTGTTTTATGAGCTTCCTTCCACATCCCATAAACATACTATAGATTAATTGGCTTCCCCAACAAATTGACCATAGACTATGTTAATGACATATTGACTATGGCAAGGACATTAGATTGTAAGCTCCTCTCATAGAAAGTTAGTGACATGGCTATGGATTTTCCAAAACTTTGTGTAATATATCAACAGTCTATAAATACAAGGCATTAATATAAAGGCAATGTTAACTGTCACAGTCATGTTAGTGCAGAACCAAAGTTCTTGGAACACAAATAATCTAGAATTGTTATAAGGAAACGTTCATTTCAGCTATAATGTTAGCCCCTATAATGTTAGCCCCTGGCCAAGGTAAGTATGTACAGGACAATAATATATAAATAATATTTAAAACCAAAACCTTTTTTTATTTTTGATTTTAGGATAGAGTGTTATATAATTGCATATTGTATATTGTGATTGCTTAAGTATTATTGCTAGCAAATTACTAAAGTAATCTAATAAAGTGCCATTCCAATGTTTTTCCAAATTAGTAGCTTTTACCAAGCAGTGCAAATCACTCACATAGCTGCCTATTTGGACCCTCCAGGTACATCCCTATGGTATGGTGCTTAGATGTGTTTATATATTATAATAGAACATTCTATATTCAAATCTTTTCAACTCCTTATACACCACTGCAATCAAAATTTGCAAGCAGGCAATTTTTTGGCTAGCTGAAACAAGGTTTATTCTAAATTTATGATTTTATTACACCAACAACAATCTTTTGTCTGCATACCAATAGCAAAACACACACACAAATTTAACATTTCATGACATCCACAATTATACATTTTGACTCACAAAAATGTTTTACCCCCTGACCCCTAAACAAGTTGAATTAGCCCCACAACATACAGAGGAGTACTAGGGAGCCATTTATCTAAACCTCAGTGGGTTACATAAGTGACTTTCAATACTGGGAATTGACTTGAATAAAAAACTATTAGAAAAGAGAACTGAAAACACTTTGGAATAGCTGAAATAATTTATACCTAAATCAACCCAATAATGAGCAGTGTATAGCCCCTCATAGGCTTGCAGTCTTTGGTACTGATGATTCAAATGCTTGCTCAAGAGTATGCGAGGTTATAACCATAATTGGTACTCAGTGGAAACTGCTGGATGGTACCAAACCCCAAAGGATAGGGAGGAGATCAAAACATATCTGCTATACCTGTTTTTCAACCTTTACAACATAGGGGAACCCCTTAAAACATCTTTGAAGTCTTCAGGGGACCCTATGCTATGTATGTATTCATTCAGTTAACTTGTTTGTATGCTAAAAATCCCTCTTTTTTCTGTTTGTCCATTTTTCACTATTGAAAGGGCTGGGGGACTACCTTTACTTTAAACTATTATACCTATTTAACTTTGTTATTAGGAGTGAGATAGAACTTAACACCATTTGTTTTTGTCTTAGGTGTGCAATGGGTTGGCAGGCAGCAGGATCAGATAACACAAGTTGCAAGGCGATTAATGAAGACCATCCAACACATTCCTACTCAAGGTCTTATTTTTAATTAGACCCTTTTCCTCCAGAACTGGAAATGGATGTGTTTGTGAATTACCTTGCTTGTGAGAATTAGTGTTTTCACACAGATATAATATAGGTAATTTGGTGTATAATGCGATAAGATTTCATCATTAAAAGTAACACCCAGGTTTTATCCAGGAATTGTATTACCTTGCAAAACCATTAGCATTTTTGGCAAATGAAATTAAATGTTGTTTGCTTATATAGACAAGTAGCTGTATAAGAACTGACCAGTCCATGTTGTATTTACTTAAGTTAGACATGGCTCAATCTAAAGAAAAAAAAGACAGAGAGCTATTGATGGGCATGTTGAAAACAGTCACCAAAACTTCTGCTGAGGATTTACTGTTTAATTATAACGGGATTCTGTACCCCAGCACTGTTTGCTGGAAGGAAACTTTAGATGCGCTGGAAACATTTGAAGCCATGGATGATGATTTATTGATTGTGAGCTATCCTAAATGTGGTGAGTGGATTTTCTAAAAAAAACTATATGATTTTATATTTTAATGTTAACTTCCAGGACCAAACCAGTCTAAACACTGAATACATATTAGCAGACTTATATTCTTTGTAGGTAATTTGCTTCTAAGTAATTTGCTTGCCCACATAAGAAGGGTCTATGATAAACGGTAATAGAATTTAATGAAGAATGGTTATCAGAGAAAAAGTTGATCAGTGAGATGGAATGTATTTATATGTTTTTACATATCAGAATATATGTGTTTCTATATAACAAGTGAAAAGGTTCACTGCTTTTGTCAAAAGAAAAAGTTGTTAAATGGGTCTGACATAGTCAGACAGTCTTAAAGATTCCAAACGTTACAGTAAGGCTGAAGTGTAGCCACCTCATGTTACGTGTAAGTACTTGTGTTTTTTTTTAATGGATTCCTAATGCAAAATACATCAGAAGTTACCATTTCTAAAGCCTCTGGTAAGGAGACTTAGGGCATTAAGTGTTGGAAGTATTCATGAAACATATATATATATATATTTAAAATAGTATAGGTCCACTTGAAATCATAGTTGGGATATGCAAGATTAATTCTTTTGTTTTATGTTGTCCTAATTTTGGATAATGCTTAAAAATATATATATAATACTAGTATAAATGGTTGGAAAAACATAAACTTTTCATATCTTTGGGGGCAATACTTATAAAATATTAACAATAGGTAATGAAGGCTATAATCCAAGCCCCAATATATATTTTAGAGAATGAATTCCAAAAAAGGAAAAGTTGCAGAATATGTATATCACACTATTTTATTGGATGTATGTAAGAGCAGTGTGGCTGTTCTTGGACTAAAGAGGTTTTGTGATGTCCTCCACAGTATTTCTAAGGTTGAAATATCTTTTTTTCTCAGCTAAAAAGTAATAGGATATTGTAGGTTTCCCATCGGTAGGTTTTGTCAATACATTTGTATTAAACGTCTTGTTTTTAGATTTAATGTGATTGTGTAGTTATCAATTGGAGCACTAACAATTATACATTATTATAAATTGAAAATAATATACATTTTTTTTACTAACTACTAAACCACCATGTTAGGTGAAATGACCATCCCTTCCTAACATTTGTTAATCCCTTGTCCAATCAAAAATAAATGTAATATAAATGTATACCACATTTACCAAATCAACTAAATTAGTGCAATATAACCTTCTAAGCCAAATCTTTCTGAATTCCCATTATAAGACAGTCTAAATAAAGGAAAAGCACTTCACAGTAAACACCCAAAGATACCCCCTTAAAAGTTACCCCCTAAATCACAATATTTCCATCATTAATCAAATGCTTTCACAAGCCAATACAAAAGTATGCAGCGATGTAGCTATCATAAGCCCAAACCTTCAAAACACCACTGAAAATAAAAGCAAATGTCTCATTTTATGACATTTCCTATTTATTTTGCTATTTGTAAATTGCTTCATAATGTGTATGAGAATGTGGGAAGAGGAGGAAAAAGGTGATGGGAACAGCTGTGAGATGGAAAGTAATCTTAATCTTAATAACTGTAGGTGTCAAATACAAGATTATGTTACCGATTTGGTAATGGAATACGGTATAGGTCACTTGAAACCAGAGAAGGGTTATGTAACATTAATTCTTTTATTTTATGTTGTCTTAACTTTGGATCATGCTTAAAATCTAAATCCAGCCAAATAATATTTTTTTGTTGCAGTTAGAAATGTAAGCTGGGCCATGCCTTTACTGTAATAGAAATAAAAGAGAGAGGGATTTTAAAGTATATATTCTATTTTTATGTTGTAGGGTTTGGAAATGTGGTTTAGAATTGCAGTGCAACAAAATGCCAAATAACCATGTATGTATATGCTTTTATTTTATTTACTTCAGGTACCAACTGGGTAATCCAAATAATATATGAAATGGTAAGCTTAACGAAAAATCAGGAAACACTGTTAGACCAACCAGTACTTGAGTATGGAAATCCACAACTGCTACAGGTTTGTATATAACAAAAAAGGATACTTATGCAGTGATTAATTATTTATAGTTACATATTTAATTTAGAAATGGTAAACAAAGAAGAAATGTCTAAATAGAAAGTATGAATTTTTGCAGATTGCTCACAGAAGAGCACTTTAAGTAGTCAGTGAATTAAAGCATTATTGCTATACTAAAATATCATAAAAAGATAATAATTTATGCCAATGATATCCCCAAATATAACTGTACTGAGATTTTTCCTGGACTTCTCAAACACCTGTTATGTAGGGTGCCTAATGTCACGCTTGGAGGGACAGAGTCTCTAGCGGGCACTATGGCTTGCATAATAGTTATGTGAGCCCTGAAAAGGGATTGGGTGCAGAATGTAAGCAGCAGCCTGGTCTTGTCCAGAGCCTCTAGTGGTAGGGATGTTGGGCTGCAGGCTGCTGCCAGGTTGCTGTCCTTGGCACACCAGGGTGGGTAGAATAGAGTACCGAATCAATAGGCAGGAGAATTGTCAAGGAAGGCTGAGGTTGATGCAAGCAGAAAACAAGAAACGTTAGAAACGAAACGAGGGGTCAAGAACCAAAAATCCAGGAAATAGACACCAGTGACACAGGGGAACACAGGAGACAAAGAAAGCAACAGGAGGCACAGGTGATACAGGACTAACCAGACACACAGGGGAAGAGGAGGCAAGGGGGACACCGGGGTCATTGCAAACACAGGGGAACACTGGAACAGCACAAGAGCACAGGTAAGAAAACAGCAGACTGAGTGACAAGGGGTTAAAACAGGAGCTGTACTTGGAGAGCACTGAATTACCAGACAGGTGTATAGGAAATGCTCAGCAGAGCTAGGGGGCTTAGCACTAGTGGAGAGTTCTGTGTCTGAGCTAGCCAATGGCAAGTAAGAAGCTATGTCCAGATTAGCTGGAATAGGGGCGATACTAATAAAATCCGGAAGAGTAGGCACGGCCAGGCTCAGAACTGCCTGCAGGCTCAGGAGAAAGATGCCTGCGCTTTAGCGAGGAAGAGGTGACACCCATCAGTATGGCCATATCAGAACCTTGTTCTGACTTAGTAAAGATGTAACTCACTTCACTCTTTAAAGTCCAACCCTACGCTGCTGTTTGACTTACCCATCCAGTAGAGTTTTTTTTCCTATTGTCTTTAGTCTGTTCAGTGGGTAGGAGATCAACCTCCTTTCACTGTTGATTTCAGCTAGTAAAAAAATCAGTTGTAGGTTGTTTGAAAGAAGTCCAATATTAGTTTATTATTGGACAGACGCAGGGCCCCCTTATTTTATTACTATTATATTACCAGTAATGCAAAGATAAAATACCATCTGATCACCAATTCAAAGCATTATTTTGGTCTTTTTAGAAACTTAAAGAACGACCTCCACCAAGAATCATTTCATCTTATTTGCCTTTTCAAATGATACCAAAGTCTTTCTTTAAAAAGAAGGCTAAGGTAAGTGATATTCATGTACCTGTATTCAGGCAGCAGTATTATTTAAAATAACACTAATTATGTCAAGCAGTAAAGAATTGACATCCTGACCTACAAAATATTTTACACCAGTATTAGTGGTATGATTAGCCTTTATTATCAAAGTTTTCCTTTCATAAGTGTTTCACTTGTCTACGTTGACGTTAATAAAATTTGTTTTCTCAAATGCCCTGCTTCTTTATTCTTAAATAAATAATTTAGTGCTGTGCTGGCTTCAGACCAGAAGAAAAAAGAATTTCATAGGTACAATTTACTAAAGAGTAAAACAGCATCCATGTGTGTGTGTGTGTTTTTTTGGTGGTAACCTAGCTAAGGTATACAGTAACACATTAGTGCAAGACAAGAAGTGATGAGACATTGCCCTCATTGGAGATTTAACAGCAAAGAAAAAAGCACGGTGGCTCAGTGATTAGCACTCTTCCCTTTGCAGTACCAGGTTCGAATCTCCGCTGGGACACTATCTGCATGGAGTTTGCAGGTTCTCTCTGTGTTTGCATGGATTTCCTTGGGGTACTCTGGTTTCCTCCCACATTCCAAAAACATGCAGTTAGGTTATTTGGCTTCCCCCAAAATTGACCTTAGACTGTATTAAAGACATATCACTATGGTAGGTACATTAGATTGAGAGCTCCTTTGAGGGACAGCTATGGACTTTGTAAAGTGCTGCAAAATATGTCAGTACTAAATAAATACTGTGTAATAATAACAATAAAATGCTATAAAATCAGTGTAATAATTGGAGGTCTAAAACAAAAGGGTTGATGCAGTAAATAACAAGTGGGAAAAAGGGGAAAGCTATATGTAGGTCCAGGACTTCAAGAGTGAAAAGACTTCTCTCCCACTGGGCCATGCCAGTCCATGCCTCCAATAGGAGACAGTTATTTCATTTCCTCCATGAGAATAGGCCATCAGATCCTTCATGGATATAATATCATTCATTTGGCAAGTGTAGGTTGAGGGAATTTGTTTCCATTATGGGCTTTGGCCAGACCGAATAAATGGTGCAACAGATATCTTCAATATTGTTTCTAGGACATCCTAGATATATGGGGCCTGATTTATGAAAGCTTTCCACGGAGGGAGAACATACAATGGATGATCCAGCCTACCTGCAATGGATCTGGTCCAGGATTGAAAACATTTGCTAAGAAAATAGCAAATGACTTAAGAAATCCATTCCAGGTTTGCTGGATCATCCAGGTTCACTGAAAGTATATCCGTTCCAGCCTTGGAGAGCTTTCATAAATCAGGCCCATAGTGCAGAGTCAATTCAGGTATAGCACAAATATCAACATCAAACATCAGGCATTCCTGTGTTTGTAACAATCACTGTTCCTCTAAGAAATTATAAAAAATATTTTCATCATTAAACCACTCTCCTTAAATGTATTTTGCTTAACAAATTCTTATTTAGGTATTAACATTGTTACTTGTTGTGCCCTATTGATTATCAATTATACATGTATTTCAGTTACAACAGATACATAATATGCAAAATGACTTTAAATAGTAGATAATTTAAAGGTGCAATATATTATTATTATTTATTTGTTTGTTCACTGTTTTTTTTGTGTTAGCTGAATAGGCTAAACTAACATTATTTTTTTCTTACAGATATTGTTGGTTATCCGCAACCCAAAAGATACAGCCATCTCCTATTTCAATTTTTATAAAACCTTGCCTGCACTTCCCACATACACATCTTGGAATGTATTTTTTACAGATTTTATACATGGGAATGGTATTTAGTCTAACATATTTTTAATTTAATAATAAAAATACATCTCACTTAATTTCTCTTTTTTTTTCTTTTGAGAAACAAATACTTGCAGAACATATGCATTTTGCTTCATAAAAATGCAGGGCTGTAGCATATGTTACTTAATTATATATTTTTAAATGGAAACTTTTCTGCCCATTTGCATGCCACATCATAAGGCATAATTTATCCCTGTTTATTTTACTAAGAAAAAATGTAATTGGAATATAATGAATGACAAATTAATTAGCTTAATAACAAACTATCTACTTTCTATATAACTTGGGATCCTTGGATTGCCATTATTAGTTGAATATTTCTGTATAAGAGAACCTTCCTTTTCCTTTCCTAGTAATGAACACACTTCCTTTCGTCTTTGTTTCTTCCCTCTGATGAAATATATGATTTTTTCCTTTGACATTTAAAATTATTAAAGCGGACTTAAACCAAAAACACAGCAGAAAGTAGTACTATTTGGGTTTTGTCAAATAACCAACTCCCTGGCTTCTGGTGGCTTTTTGTTTAAACTCTAAACTACACAACACATTTAAGTTAATGAAATCTTTTGAAATAAAACATAGGAATAGGTAAAAGTTATTATTTACAAGTGTTACACAAGGCTGGTTGTTTGATGAATGGTGGTAATCCAAGGCAAATTGATATCAAGTTAAATGTTTATTGCTAATATTTCCTATTGACCTTCCAATATTAGTAAAATCTTTGTTTCACTCAGTTTTATTTTTGCTTCACATTGGAGATTTGTATCTACTAAAATGCATGAATGTAACAAATAAAAACAATAATTTAAAAACTTAGAGCTATTAAGTGCAGAATGTGCTAAAGGATATACAATATCAGGCAATTAAGTAATTAAAGAAATAAAAATAGAAAGTGAACATTGGATACTTAAAACTAGAATAATTATAATACCCATG
The DNA here is from genome assembly GCF_032062135.1 of Pyxicephalus adspersus. Classification (NCBI taxonomy): domain Eukaryota; kingdom Metazoa; phylum Chordata; class Amphibia; order Anura; family Pyxicephalidae; genus Pyxicephalus; species Pyxicephalus adspersus. Next base: position 110,061,877 of record NC_092861.1, read on the forward strand.
AAATCAATAGAATGCTGTCTTTGGTCTACAACATTTTTTCTTTAATATTTGTAGTTTTTTCTTTTATACTGACAGTAAAAATTGGGATTTAAAATACATTATATAATATAAAGAAATACATTTTACATTTTGTTGCATGTATTTACACATCTTCTGTGTTTTAGTTTGTTATGGATCATATTTTGATTATGTAGCTGAGTGGAACAAGCACATTGATGAAGACAATGTGATGGCGGTTACATTTGAAGACATGAAAACTGTAAGTCCAGATTTTATATTGGTATTTGTTGCTTTAAAGTAAGTCACATCCTCACAAAATTCAATAAAAGTAACAATGTAAAAAGAAAGAAAACTGCCTCAAGGGCAGTGTTTCTTCACTTTAACATGGGGGAACCCTTGAAAACTCTTCAGATATTCAGGGAACCCATGCTATGAATACTAAATCCACAACTCACAGTACATCAGTATGGTGGTCAGTGGGAAGAATGCCTCCCACATTGCTGGTCAATAGGAAGAATGTCACCCTCACAGATAGCAAGATTATTGGTATCTATACCACTGACCTGAGAGTCACAGTCTGCTTATTGCTCAAGGATACCCAGCACCCTCTGAAGGAACTCTGGTTAAGAAACACTGCTTAAGTTAAATAACAAATATAACATCTCTATTAACATGTGTGAATATGTGAATAGCCATCAAACACACAATCTCAAACCCCGCTCATGTTGGAAACAACAAACCCCAGGGTGCTCTATGCAAATTAAAAAATCTGTTGTGCAGATTCAGAAATATTGGTTAACTTAACAGAATTGTGTCTTTGTAACTAAAAGATTTACGATTGTAACTATAGCACCATATCTAAAAGCAGTAATGTCTAGCAAAACAGAAATTCTATCAGTCACAGTACTCTGTGATGGATGGATTGCCCTTTATTTATAAATGGGAAGTTGAACCAAAGACGTAGACGAGCATTTCTATTTTTTCGGGAAATTTAAACTAATCTCCCTTGTTACAAACACCTGATTATTTTCACTTGCAGGACTTTCCAGGACAACTTAAGAAAATATCAGAATTTTATAGACTTCCATTGACAGAAGAACAAATTTGTGTGATACAAAGTCGAACGTCTTTTACATCTATGAAAGATAATTCTGAAAATACACATGGAAAATTTGTGATGCTTTCTTCAGAAAAGGTAAAAAGAATCCTAAATTGTAATGCCCCTGGGCACACAAACCACAGCCAAGTCCAAGAATCCTTTTATCATGCTTTATTGTTGGCATAAAACAAGACAAGGGTTATTCACAGATGATAAATCCGATAACCGTGGTACAGAAGGGTAAAGCAGAGGCAGATCAGGAACAATCCGAGGTCAGGGCAGGCAGCAGGCAAAAGTGGTCACAAACAATCCAAGGTCAGGGCAGGCAGAGTTCAGAGCAGAATCAGGTATTAGACAGAGTTGCTATTGGTAACGACAACAGGTTAATATGAACCAACACAGAGACAACACCCAAGCACACTGTACACACAAAGGCTTATAGCGGGCAATGGTGTTAAGGACAGGTTTTCCCTAAATGGCCAGAGTGCCCAATGACCTTGCGCCACTTGGCACCATTTGATTGGAGGATAACTAAATCCCCTGGATTCTAATATAAAATTAGTTTCTACCATTGTGTATTGTTCTGAACACAAGGGGCTGTGCTTAGATTGCTGTAGCTTCTGTCTTGGTTTAGCCAATCCAGCGAAAAATCATCCAGGGACATGTGTCCCCTGTTGCCTCCTTGCTGGATTTGTTAAACACAATGGGTCTGGTTTATTAAAGCTCTCCTAGACTGGAGAAGATACACTTTCAGCAGTGAAGCTGGGTGATCCAGAATGGATCTGGAGAATTCAAAACATTTTCTAGAAAAAAGCAAATGAATTTGAAGGAATCCAGCTTCACTGATAAAAGTGTATCTTCTCCAGCCTTGGGGAGCTTTAATAAATCTGGCCCAATGACTGCAGCTCTGCTTAGCTAAGCTCCTGTCATTTTTCAACCAACCCAGCTGCCAGACGATGACAGCCATTATAGCCTGTCGGAGACCTACTATACTGGTCAATGACACCTTTAGTATTGTCAGAACAGAACTCAGAGTTTGAATCCAAAGTCAAAATAGCTCTGACTAATTTCAGAATTAAAAAGATCAGAACATTTCAATCATCACTAACTACAAGCTGTCTTAATTCTACAAAGGGATACCTGTAAGGAACTTACCCGTCCTGCGAGCCCGCGGTGTCCCTGGGGTTCCCAGCCAAAGAGGGAGACGCCGCTGTAACAGGCAGCATGGCCGAGGCTGCTGCTCTGCTCGCAGCTTGTCTGTCTCTGCAGGCGGAGGGATCCGTCCTGGCCAAACTACTGTTCAGCCAGGCAGCAGCCCTTGCATTCCTTTAGATGTGGTTAATGATATTCCTGCTCTCAGCACTCCTTTGCAAGTGCAAAGTAGTGCACGTCCTAGGGGTGCTGTGGGAAGAGGTGCGCGTGTCACCATGCGTCCCTCTTGTACCCCCCGAGGGCGTGGCTCCGGGGCGGGACATAGTTAGTTTGAATTCCCTGCGGCCAATCAGCCGCAGGGGATTTACCTAGTCTCCTATCAGATGGTGCCAGATGGCGCAAGGTCATTGGTCATCCTGGCCATTTAAGGAGAGCCTGTCCTGTACACCATTGCCCGATATAGCCTCTGTTACACAGTGTGCTTGGGTGTGTCTTTATGTGGTTTAAAGTTTATCTGTTTGTCATTACCTTAGTGACCTGGTCTGAAACTCACCTTGCTTGAACTCTGCCAGCCCTGACCTCGGATTGTTACTGACCATTCTGCTTGCTGCCTGCCCTGACCTCGGATTGTTCTTGACCTGCATTTGCCTTATCCTCCTGTACTTCGCTTTATTGGACTTAACCCTTGCTGTGCTGTATGATTTTGAATAAAGCCTGATTTAAGGGTATCTGGAGTTGGTTGTGGTTTGTGTGCCCAGGCGCATTACAATACCTAGCTTTCTTTAATTCCAAATGTCAATTTGTCATGCTTTTTCATCGTGAGATTATTTTTGTTTTTTAACAGGACAAGTTGGAGACTGGAAGAGCCTCTTCACTGAAGATCAGAGCAAAGATGTGGATGAAATATTCCAACAACATCTTGCTGGGACAAAACTGGGAGATTTGCTGAACTATACCAAATACTGCAAACTCTAGACATGTCTGAAATGAATCAAGCAATATGTAACTGCCATCACACCAGATTTAACAGCTTATAGAATTTACTTAATTGGTATATGAAAAAGATGCAGTAAATATATTTTGATGCCCGATTTAAATAACACATATAATCATATGTACTGAGATTTTCAATCTATATATTTTGCTATGAATGCATTAGTACTTATAAATGTTTTAAATACAATTGTGTTTTTGAATCATCTTTGAACACCATTATTAACCTCCGCCCTCCCTATTAGTTTGTAACATTTCAAATCTTAGATTAAAAAAATGTGGTATCAATTTGACAGGGGATTTTTCTTTTTTTATCTGCATTTTATCTTTACCAGTACATAAACCCCAGATATAGTTTTTCAAATCTTTAACAGATAATAATAGGTTCCATCTGCTTGTTGTCTAGTTTGACAAACATAAAATACTGGAGTAAATTGAAGATCTATTGGTAGATAAGAATTTATTTATTTCACAAAGCCATAATGTTATCAGAGGCACTCCATTTCTACTCATGCCGTCAGGTAAAATATTGATTTTGGGTATTGAGATTGTGTACAGATTTTTACTCAGCCCAACATTCCCTATTTGAATTACTATATCTATCAATGATAAGTTTGCTTTCTAATGTGGAAATGTGCTGAATGTAAACAGGCATATGGGTTGGTGTGCCTTTTGGATGCATGATGGGGGGTTGCTGTGTTATTCTTACGCTGCTTGACTGCACAAAAATAATTTATGGTCAGCAATAGGAACCCTTGTTAGATGTGGATGATAGTATTCTTGTACATTAGGAAGAGTCTTACTTATTAAACTTACTTACTTACTATATATTGAGGAAATATGCCTTTGGTTTCTAATGCCCACTTTCTGGAAACCAACATACAAATCTGAGCTATATAACTAGTAACATGAGTATTAGTGCTGCTTAGGGTGAGGTTGTTAGTGCTGGCATGTAGAGACTGGAAGAATTATCACTACTTTAACCAACCTCCATACCTGTACAAGCCTTTTTATGCATTTGTAGACAGTTTCCATTAAGGTCTGTGAAGGTGGCTAAGGTGGCAAACCGCCCCAGGATGATTATTAAGTCCCCCCCAAAAAAAGCAAGAAACCCTGCCACTTCCTTCTGATCGTCAAATTAAGGCTAATGAATGGTACTATTCAGTCCAATGTTATCTGTTTTTGAAAATATTTCTAAGAGGCAAAGCCACTTATAAACGCCTGAAGTATGAGGTATGAAGTGTACACCTGATGTATGAACATAGCCTTATATTACTGCTTAGCTTACGAGGGGGTGCTGAGAAGTTACAGGCTTTGCCCCCTTCCAGATGAAATTGAAAAATGAGTGTGGGGGCATATGACAGCTTAATATCTTAGTATGTAACTGAGATGTCACAAACACTGGGGGGGAAGTGTCCTTCCTTTCCCTGGAAAAACAAAAACTTCATGACCGCCCGTAACTCCAACGACGTGAAACTTGCTTGTGCCTCTGCCATCACAGCTTCTCACTAAAAGAAAAAACAGTTTTAAGCACTTACAAACTAAGATATTAGGCTGTCATATACCCCACACTATTTTTCTATTTCATCTGGAAGAAGGCAAAGCAAGGAACTTCTCAGCACCCCCTCATAACCCTCTAATCTGCTCCTATATTTTAAATAATATTAATCTGCACCTACAAATATATTAATATGCCCCTACTAAAATAAACTATTCCCATTTTTCAGTATATTCTTTTTCCATTTATTATTATATAATATTTTGCCCAATGTTTCAATACTATAATAATATCCCCTATATGATTTTATCATAATCTGCCTCTATTGATAGGTGAACCTGGAAACCTAGAATGGATCTGGTCCAGGACTGAAAACATTTGCCAAATAACAGCAATTTTTTTTTTAATAAAATCCATTCCAGATTTGCAGGATCACCCAGGTACTCCCATGATAGTCTGTCTTCCCAAGTCTTGCAAACCTTTAAAAAATCAAAGTCATTGCACTCATGCATGTAATCCTGACCCAGGCTTATATGCAGCCGTGCACACATATTTGTGGGAGCATCTATGTGCATACACGAATGCATAGGCACAATGCATGAATAATGTCTTTGTGAACATGAATGGTTAATTACAGTTGTGTATTTCTTTGGAAATAAAGTCACCAAATGCACATGGGCTTGGCATATGTTTTGTTTTTTTAAATAGTGTACACACTGATTTTGTAACGTATGAAGTTTTGTCATGTGTTTTAGATTGTATTGGGTATTGCATTACTTTCACAAAGTGACTGATGGTTTTTGGCACCTAATAGTGTGTGTGTCCTTGCTCACAATGTACAAACACACCCTCCCAATATAAATACAGGGAGCTGTACAATTACTGACCATTGCATTAAGAACACTAAATCATGGATCAATCTAAGCAGAAAACAGATCGGGATATGTTCCTGGACAAGTTACAGGCAATCACCAAAACATCAGCTGAGGATTTACTGTTTAATTATAAAGGGGTTCTGTACCCCAGTACCATCTGCAGTGAGGAGCTGTTTGAGGCACTGGAAATATTTGCAGCCAGAGATGATGATTTATTAATTGCCACCTACCCCAAATGTGGTAAGTAGACTTACCAGGAAATATAATTGTAAGAAACAAAACAAAAAATAACATAACATATAACACTAGTATAATACTAATTATAATTTTACATTTTAATGTAACCACCATATCTAAGCAGTAGACAAACAGAAAAAGTTAACCGACTGAGAATAACTTGGAAAGGAGAATGTAGCAGTCTCTAATAAATTCGGCTTCCTAAAGAAATATTAGGTGTCTGTCTTTAGTATATCAATGCTTAAATTACCTGTTCCCAATTTCATGTAACTTCGCTAGACATCTTTTGTGATGTTTGCACATTTAGGTAGGACGTTGTTAAACCACCACCCACTCATATTTGCCAAAACTCCACCATGCACCTTCATATTTATTTAAACCATTCGAAATTTTAAAGCTACATTACTTTAAGAAATAGGATATGAAATATACGCTGTTGACAGATAAACATAAATGGTCAAATTGAAAAAAAAAATTCCATGGGGGTATTAAAATAAACCTGCAATTTCAACAGAAATTACAAGAGAAAATACACTGACACTGAAAAGAACTGTTTTTTGTACATGTGTTTTGGAATTGGTACATTGCTGCATTAGATGTTGGAGAGCTTGAAAAAGATATGAAGAAGGTGATATCCCTGGGAACAGCCCAGTAGATAATCCTGATAATTATGTGTCAAATACATATTATTTTACTGCTTGAAAAAAGGATACAGGTGCACCTGATCACATACGCTGGTTATGTAAGATCAACCCTTTATTGTGTAATTTTTCTATTTTCATTTGGGAAGTTTGTTTTTTCACAATTTTATTTAGCTTTGGCCAGAGTTAGAAAAAAGTACTTGGTTTACAGCAAGGAGTCAAACAACACTGTTTATTGTCACCTTGCCTGTTTTAACTTAAATTACAAATCCATAATGCTAGGTTAAATGTTAGTTTAGATGAATTCCAAGCTGGCATTAAAATGTAAGAAGGAATATGAACAACCTCAGATATGCCAACGATATCTCTCCGATGGCTAAATGTGAGAAAGATTTAATTGTTGGCCAGAAGAGTGTCTCCTGACAAATAAGTTGCAGAGGATATGGTGGATAGACATAATTTGTCAAGTTATGCATCTGCTCACACAACTGGTAAAGAAGCAAACAAGCTAAAGTCCATAAGGTTACATGGTCCTATTGGCAATGTTGCAGTTTTTAGGTAAGATTCGCTTGTGTTCACCGTGTTCACAAAAAAGAAAATACACCTAATAGAGCTGTTCCAATAATATTAGTTTTGTATGTAATAGTAAATAGTTAGAAAAAGTAAACACACCTTCATTCTGTAACTTTAGAAACTCCTCACTGACAGTAAAAAGGACCCAGGTTCAGAAACAGCAATTAAATGTAATAAAGATTACTGTATAGCAATACAAGCAATATTAGCATATCCAATATATTATTCACTATGGTAATGCATACCTCACTTATAGCAAATATCTACCCTGAGGGTATACTATAAGGCAGGGCAAGACTAAGTATGTTTGGTATAAAAACAGAAGTAAACACTACAAATTAACAAAAAATGTTTTGCCATAATTTGCAAATATGCATAGGATAATCATATACTGTAATTATATACACAAAGGAACCGTCATCCCCAAAGCAAAAAGTTAGCCATACAGCTGTTAGGTCTATTACCTATTATTATTACATATGTCTTACTGCTGGCCAATTTTACGCTACTGTATTTTCTGAGGTATCTTAATTCCTATTGTAAAATTCTTTCTGTGCTTTTTGTCTGTAGACAAAAAAGCCTAGTCTTTCTCACTAAATTTGTCCTCCTACTGGTCCCTGTACAGTGCTAACTGTTTATAGTAAATTTGGATCTAGCCCTAATTCTGGCCAGTTTAACACTGATGTATCATTTGCAGTCTCTCATTATTTTAATGAAACCTAACAGAAACCTAAAGCGCTGATATGACAGACTGGTTTCAATCCTTCTTTATCCTCCCATGCTTTCATAACTGTGTGTTTCCCCACCAGAGAGATTTTTTTGTTAATTTTGTGATCCCACCAATGGCTCCAAAACAGTAATGATTACCTGTCCATTCATAATCCTTCTTCACTTTATCCAAAGTACGTATAGAAAAAAGGGCTGAAACTGTCTTCTATGAATTGATTTGACTTCTCATTCACACCGGACAGCATTATATGGCAATTAGATATGATAAAAGGCAAAGGCCAATGTATGCCTTTGGGCGAGTTTCTCCTAATATGAATATCGGCACCCTTCAAACCTCACTTATTCAAATATATAAAGTAACAATTTAAATTATCTTTTTGCAAAAAAACAAGGTGGAGAGTTGGGTGTAAGCATTCTCTGCTCTATAGAATAGGGTGAATTGGAGGCTTAGGATTGTTGTTTAGCTACCTGTTAATTGTCTTATCTCCTTGTCTTTAGGAACTAATTGGGTAATCCAAATACTACATGAAATGGTGAGCATAATTAAAAATCAAGAAACTGTGTTTGACCATCCAATGATTGAATTTGGAAGTCTGCAGACATTAGAGGTTAGTATAAACAAATTAGTTAAATTACTAATGACTAATTAGATGTAGTGTTATGGCAGTTTGGTCACTGGACAATGCTTTGATGAACAAAGCATTTTTTAGCTACATTGAGTATTTCAGTTTTAAAAAAAACAAACAATTTTATTGTCTGTGAAATGGCCTGTCCATGTGCATGTACCTAAAATAGCTAGCTAGCATTGTGTTGTACTGGGATTCTGGTTTGCCCATGAACCTATAACCATTTGAGTCTTCAGTGTCATATTAAAACAGTAACTGGTCTCAGTGGATCTCTCAGGTCTCAGTGGTTAAGTCGAGAAGCTGAACACTAAGTGGAGACGCTGAAATTTTTGGCTGTTATGTTTCCCAATTTTTAAGGAGCTCTCCAAACAAACACCTATAAAAGATCACTTACTTCTAGTAAAGGGACTGACACAGAGCTACATATCTTCTTTCAGCTTATCTTTGCAGTGTTAGTTATTTTTATGGTAATTTATTGTTTAAAGGGTTTGCTGCAGATCTGCATGGGTGTGCAGTTTGAATATCGGTGTTTCTCAACTAGGGTTCCTTTATAGGTTGCTAGGGGATTCCTGGAGCATTGAGTAGCTTACCACCAATCACCAGTAGCTGACACCAATGATCTTTTTGGCTATCTGTGAGGGTGGAATTCTTTCCAATGACCAGCAATGTAAGAGGCATTCTTCCCACTGATCACCACACTAATGCACTGTGAGTTGTGGATATATTAATTATAGCAAGGGTTCCCTGAAGACCTGAAAGTTATTTCAAGGGTTTCCCCACGTAAAAAAGTTTGAGAGACACTGGTCTAAATTGTCCAGGTCCTCCAAAAAAGAAAATATGAAAAAGTGTAAATAAGTTGAAACAGTATAGAACAAACAGTGTAGTTTGTTTTGTAGCTGACTAGCTAGAAAGAATTATATTATTACAGCGTACATATATTATTACTCTCCCATCAGAAACATACAGAACGACTTTCACCGAGGATCTTTTCATCACATTTGAAGGTTCAAATGATACCAAAGTCGTTCTTTGAAAAGAAGGCTAAAGTAAGTGCTATTGAAAGTGTTCAGTTGTTTTCTTGAAAGAACTTTATATAATTTTTTATTAATATTTAAATGTTCACTTACCTTATATGCAGAGTATTAAGGTTCATAAAAGTATTTTAACCAGTTTGATAAAATAACACAAAACAAATTTTATTAACTGAAGCACGATGCTTTAATTTCATTTAAAAGTTTAAATCTGAGCTGGCTCTGACATATACATACATATATATATATATATATATATTTATATTTATGTATATATAGATATATAAATATTTGATACCTACCTGGTACAGAAATGAAAACACAAGGAGCAGTGATAATGTATAAAAAAGAGCAGTAATGCATGATAACAATTAGGTTTTGGGCTGTATTTATATCATTTTTACTATGGATATAAGCAAAGTGATGTGTTTCGCATTGAAACAGTGAACAGTGAAATAGAAGAAGAACCAGTACATAAGTTACAAAATATGCCCCTCACTGTAATTACTTCATATATCAATTGAACATGATATTCCAATATTTCCAAGAAGGTCATTATAGTGGTAGCGTCATATGTCATAAATAAATTCAAGAGAAAGGTGGCAGTCAAACAGCAATCAGTGAAAAACACTCACTCACACACTGAGTTATACACTCACATCAAGAAGTTTCAAAAGATATATACTGAATATATAAAAGAAAGTTTTGGATAAATACTTTAATGAAAGAAGTAACCACCCAGTGATGAACGACATCAACCAGGGTATTATATTGAACCTGGGGCAAGCACGCTTCATTTGATGCATATAGATTACTTCTCATGCTGTGTACAAACATTGGTAAATTGTTTTACAATTATTGTTTTTATGGGCCTGATATATTAAAATTGTCCAGGGCTGGAGAGGATACATTTTAATGAGTGAACCTAGGTGATCCAGCAAAACTGGAATGGAATTTTTGTTAACAAATGTTTTGATTCCTGGACCAGATCCATTCTAGGTTTTTTGGGTCACAGTGTTCTCCCCAGCCCCTTTTAGCTGGGCGCACCACCCGGCACTTTTCAGTAACCCACCCAGCTGTTGGCTACTGAAGAGTTGGGTCACAATACAAGGGATGCCACCCGCCTACAATTTCTTACCACCTGCCTCAAAAAAATTCCTGGGTTGAGCACTGGGTAACCCAGGTTCACTGATAAAAGTGTATTCTCTCCAATCTTGGAGAAATTTAATAAAAAATTTTTCATGCCAAAACGGTCCTGATCTATTAGTGAAAGTATTTACTCCAACCTTTATCCATAAATGACTGGCAGAACATATTTGTGCAATTATCAGAAATTTCATGCTGCTATGTCATTGTATATATATATGTCCAAACTGTAAATGACACATGGACTTGCTGTTATAAGGTACTAATACCATCATGTTATCTTTATAATATCATCTTGGTATTTCATAAAATTTAGGAATAGATGCAAATATATGCTTTTCTGGTGTGACTGTATACCAGTTAAAATTGATCTATAATGGAAATTGTGATTCCTGAATAGAAGATATTGGGCCTGATTTTACCTCCTGGGCAGATTATTTCTGTCCCGATTTTTATGTTTAAAAGCAGTACATTGTTTTTCATGAAAAGTATAATATAATAGCATGAGTATAATAAAGTTTTAAAAACAAAATTATGTCCGAATAATAAATTAAACAAAATTAAAATAAGTAATATACTCATACTATTATATTATACTTTAAAATACATTTTCATGAAAGACGATGTACCGCTTTTACACATATAAATCCACTATATTGCATTCAATACAGTTATTTTGTCCACGCCCGGAACGAGAAGACATGGATTGCTAAGGACGCCGGCAGATCAGGTAAGACTTTGTTTACTGTTGTTTTACATTGGTATAGCTACCCCAAGTGTGACTCGGGGTTACCGCTCTCAGCATCTTTTTTTACCTTGAGTCACAGGTTAATAAAACTCTCTGAGACTGGAGAAGATGGACTATCATGAAAGAACCTGTGTGATCCTGCTAGCGAGAAATGAATTTACTAAAATTAATCTGTTATTAGTTGCCAAGTGCTTTCAGTCCTGGCCACATTTATTCCAGGTTTTTAGGATCATCAAAAGTTCTCCCGTGATTGTCTATCTGCTCCAGTCTTGGTAAGCTTTATTAATTTAGGCCAATTATGTTGCAATAAACACAACAAAAGTTAATTGACTTGTTAATTCCTTTTTTTCCACAGATATTGATGGTTATGCGCAACCCAAAAGATGCAGCTGTATCCTTTTTTAATTTTTATAAAAGCATGCCAGCGCTTCCCACATATGAATCTTGGAATGTGTTTTTTAAGGACTTTATAAATGGGAATGGTAATCTATTATTAAACCACAGGATTTGTTTTGGTTTTTAATTAAAATAAAGCAATAAAAAATGACCAGTGTTTAGCTAGAAATGTAAAATCTAGCTAACCTTGGTAGTCTTTCAGAATGAAAACACTTATCTTTGATAGTAACAGTAAATTAGCAATAGGCTGGCTGGATGTTCAGACTGGCTGGGAGGTTATGGTGCAGTTACTGTTTCCCCCTGAATTACTTAATTGCTGCAGCAGTTTGAAAATTAATGGGGGGGGGGGGGGGTGTTAGAAAGTGGTTTATTACCACTGCTCAGCCTGAATTTTTTTAGCTTTCTAAGACTGGAGAGAATACACTTTCATTACTGAAGCTGGGTGATCCAGCAAACCTGGAATGGATCTTGCCCAAGATTGAAAATATTTGCTAGGAAATAGCAAATGATTTTAAAGAAATCCATTCTAGGTTTGCTGGATCACCCATCTTCAGTAATGAAAGTGTATCCTCTCCAGCCTTGGAGAACTTTAATAAATCAGGCCCTTTAAGAGACAGCATTGTGGTGCCGGTGGCTGGGCAAGTGAGAAACTTGCAAGGTGGCAGCTGCCAAGAGCCACACAACTGCCTGTTGCCATCAAATATAGCCATAAATCAAAGTATACATTTATTACAGCACAGTTACCTTACATTTTATTTTTTGTGTCTCACAATTTTCCTTTGCATTTTAGTATGTTATGGATCATATTTTGATTATGTAGCTGAGTGGGACAAACACATTGATGAAGAAAATGTTATGGTGGTTACATTTGAAGATATGAAAACAGTAAGTTCAGTTTTTTTTACAGCTATGTGGTTTATCAAACTAAATTACTTCCAATTTATTCACAAATATAATTGTAACGATTGTTTGCTATGCAGAAACTGGAAGTATTCAACTTCATGTTTAACAAAAGGTACATGTCAAATATTTTTTTAGTGTTGTAGTTGTATTTTGAGTGCACGACAATCACAGAAACTAGGCAAAGGGATTTACTGTTAGGTACATTCAGTTCTTGCCTACATGTGACAATGAAATCTGGTGATCTAGTATTAATGTTTTGACACAGCACATTTAGCTTATTATACAATATTGTCCTAAATTTACCAACATCTATTTTTCTGTGGCAAACAATTTACTATTTAGATTATTTGAAAATTGGTCAAAATTAACTTCTGTACAAAGTGGTAAATTTTTGTTTAAAAATAATTGTTACAATTTTAGTTTCCGTTAAATGCAAAACCTGAAAGTTAGCTAATGCACTTTCCATAGTGATGTTACACTGCTCTTCACCAGTTCTTTACATCTGACTCAGATTAGTCTAAGGAAGGTACTGAAGATGATTCTCAAAAAATAAACCCATAATATTTAAACATTCTTTTAATACATTTAACACCAAACCTAACCCTATAATGAACTCCAAAATGTTTACCTGCCTTAAAACTAATAATGCATAGCTCCTGCCTCCAAAAAGACATTATTCTGACTTTTTGTGCTAAACCAAACTCCAAACCAAAAGCTGTCTTTTTTAGATCATGTTAGTTAGATATTAATCTTGTATTTATTAGACTATATGCCACACATTATAGTAGTATTAAAACCCATTAGATTCTTGAGCATGCTCTTCTTTTTTTTTTAAATAGGAATCAGCAAAAACACATTTTTTTCCAGAAATATCTTTTGATCTCAATATAAACATCAATAAATTGTCACAATGGTAACTAGGAAAAAAAATTAAATCATGCAATAGACTATAAAATAATAAAATAGAAAAATATAGAAAAAATAAAATAGAAAAAAATCATTTTTTTATTTTGTTTTTTAGGATTTTCCAACACAACTGAAAAAAATATCAGAATTCATGAGGCTTCCTTTAACAAATGAGCAACTTTGTACGGTAGAAAGTAGAACTTCTTTTACATCTATGAAAGAGAAATCTGAAGACACGCATGGAAAACTTGGCGATGCTTTCTTCAGGAAAGGTAGAAATAATTCTAAATTTTGGCAAAATGATACAATGTATTTAGGTATGAGAAATCAGCCTTTACTTTGAGAATCTTTAAACATAAGTATTTTTTAGATTAATTCTATGTACTGTAAGGGGGTTTCGCTCAGGGATCACCTTTTCTGGGGTCACGGGACTCCTGTCCGCTCCATCCAACTCAGACCACACCGAGGTTTTAATGTTGAGCCGGCCCACGGCCGGGTTTATTAAAGGTTGCAAACAAACAAAACCAAAACAGTAAAAAGAAAAACCTTGCCTGTCTGGCACTCACTAAACATAAGACTTTCCTGTCTATTGGCAGTAGGGCTTCTCCCTGTCAGCCCCAAACAAAACTAGCCGCTACCTTCTATGCAGATCTGGGTTCTTTCACAGGGTTCAACTTCCTGTGTCCCCAGGGAAGGCTTTCTCTCACTGAGTTCCTGTTTCTGTTATATCCCACCCTCAGTGCTGCTTCCTTAATTACCTTGCAGGTGAGTTTTCCACCTGCTACTTTACATAGGAGAGGAATCCTGGGCTAATATACCTCCCTTCCACCACCAATCCTGCATTGGTGTCACAGTACATAAAAATGTGTTACAGTAGGACACAAAGCAATATAAAAGGCACAGAATAATGGAGCTCTGTAGTCAGTGGCAATGACATGTGGCGTAAGAAGGTATTGGGTCTTTGTGCAGTGGCACATTTGCAGCTCCCTCCCTATGTCTGCCCTTGTCATTAATCTAATAATATACCCTTATTTCAGGCAATACAAGCATTGTGGAAACCTGAATTTGACTTGAAATTAGCTTCTTGCAGACCATGTATAGCAAAGGGGTTAGGGATAATCTGCACAAGGAGCCTATCAGGTCTGTTGCAGTGTTAAAATGCTAAAAAAAAAGTGCAGAGTAACAGACAAATAAGATCCTCAGTGTGCTGCTTCTCAATTTAAAATCAAATCTCACTCTGGAGGTCTAGAAAACACACTTATCTGTATTAAACCTTAGTGTAAAAAAGGGTTTCCTCATAAAACCCAAGCATGTGGGTGGTAATGTTTGTCTCAAATTATTTTTGTGCCTATACAGAGATTATCACATCCTATGTTTAAACACTGGAGTAAAGAATATTTAAACATCTTCATCCCTTTATTATGGAACAGAACGTGTACACATAAAACTAGAAGGTTACTTTTGTCCTAAAATCATCCCTACTATCACATCAAATGACCAATGTACCAACGCCAGTACTGTTCTTACATAAAGTCACCTGTCTTTCTAAATGCTGTTTCATTTTATGAAGTTTAGAAATCTTTTGTTTTGGAACAGGACAAATTGGAGACTGGAAAAACATCTTCACTGAAGAACAGAGCAAAGAAGTGGATGAAAAGTTCCAACAACATCTTGCTGGGACAAAGTTAGGAAATTTGCTGAACTATGCTAAATATTGCAAATTGTAGACATTTCAGAAATAAATTACGTGTAAAACTGAACTGTAGATTTTAATTCTAGGTTCTAGTTTTAAAAAGCTCTATATCATAGGACTAAATTCCCAAGTATAGAAATCTATTTACAGTTACAAATTTTGGCTGTCATTTTTTTTCTTTTTGCCTGGAGTTCAGTTTTATGGAATGTGTTATTGCAATGATTGATGATTTACCAGATTTCAAATATAATTTGAATGATACACTTATAAACCAAGTTAATATTGAAATGTTCAGATTGTGAATTAAAATTAAACATTTATTATTGCTAAACAATTACCAAATTTACCTGTGTTTGGTTTTGAAACATCACAAATCAGACCATTTCATCGATTCTTAAACCTAATCTGAATTGTCTATGCCTTTTATACACAGTAAAAGGCCATTTATGCCAAATGAATATTTTAAGCTTTCTATACTATAAACAAATAATTAAAGGTAAATATAATATGGCCATCATTAAAGTAAATCATCCTGCTACCATTTTCTGGGTAACAGTCAACCATTTATTAAATGTCAATAGAAACACAGTCTACTGAAAGAAGTAGAAACATCTACCCTGTTTCCCCGATGATAAGACACTGTCTTATTTTTTTTTGAAGGCCAAAATATGCTCTAGGGCTTATTTTCAGGGGGATGCCTTATTTACCCATGAAGAAGACTACAGTACACAGTTAGGGGATCCCCCATCAGAGATCTCCCCGCGGCAGCCGAAGGGAGCCACAACAAGGAGGCTGAAGAGCCGCAGGTTGCTGCCCCCTGCACCAACATATTAGGCAATGCTGTACATTAAATAGGGGTTGCAAATGACAAACAGATCCAGACAGTGACACAGAAGGAGTAGAGGACCCTGCCCCAAGGGGTAGGGGTGGCTTCCCATGACTTGCAGAAGAAATCTTTTGCTAAACACAGCTGAGACTGAGCTTTTGTGCAGCCTCTTGTAACTTTTTAATGATCAAGACAAACTCTGCAGTTGTTACTTTTTGCATATCAAAGCACAGCTTGCTACAGAAGTTAATAATGTCTAGGCTCCATATTGTTTTTTGTCCCCTTTATTATAGGGTAAATGTACCCATTTACCCTATATTATTAACATGAAGGGCCCTCTGGCCTTACCTCACATTTGATTTTTAGGATTACATCTAAGAAGAATCCATCCCAGATTCCTACATACTGCTCAAAGGGAAGCACCCCCAGTGTCACTGAACTGGTGTGGTTAGTTTTACCTTATAAGCCACAGAGGAAAAGATCTCAGGAAAAATATGAAAGTGTCCTTTAAAATGGGGGAGGAGATTATCCTGCTAACCAGATCCATCCAACCCACTTGTCTCCAGCAACCAGATCCACTGTCCTTTGTAGATATTACCTGGATAGAGTGGGAACCACTCTTCCTAACAATAGCCAAGATGGAAGGTACTACTCTCAAAAATGTTACCAACTTTCGGTTCCGGTGCATCATGGGAGAGTAACGAATTTCTGTGGCTCCTGCTAACCCAGGGGAAAATCACACCTCCCATCCAGCACTGAGCACTGCCGACTCGCTAACAAACTTACCCGCAAAGGGGAGTACGATCCGAATTGAGAAATTTTTAGACAAGCCCATATGAGAGGATCCGTCCATCAGGGAAGACAGCGTGACAGGAATCGCACGCCCAAATCCAAGATGGCCAACTTCCATCTGACCCAGACGGACACATCAGCAAACCGTCCCAGGTGAGTACTTGACACAGCCAAACCTACACCTGATCATGCACTTATCGCAGATGTGGTGCCAGTTTTACTAAAGCCTACATTGCAGAAGACCACAGAGTCAGCAATTGGGAAAAGCATACAATCTCTGAGACACAAGCTCAGAGAGCATGCCCACAGGCTGGAGGCAGCGAAGGAAAGAATCTCCTCCACAGAGGATGATGTGCTCAACTAGGATCATGTCAAAAGAGAATAAGGTTGGCAATTTATTGGAGAAGCTCGATGATATGGAGAAAAGAGCTCGCAGGAATAACCTGAGGATTATTGGGATACCGGAAGCAGTGAAACCAGGCAAGCTGGTAGAGCTCTGTGCTAACACCAAATCTTTTAGGCCTACAACGAGTTTGCAGATTGGAACAGGCACACCTCATGGGTCAACCACGTAGAGATGGAAATGTATGTCCGGTGATAGCAAAATACTTGGATTATGTACAAAAGAATGCATTTTACAAGTGTACTGCGCCAACAGAAATATTCCTTTGGAGGGGGCACCCTTACATATTTTCGTGGATTTCTCAGCAGAGGTCACCTGTAAAAGGAAGTGAAGGGTACTGACCTGGCTGGCGAGCGGTGTCCTGTTGTGTCATCACCAGTTTGGACATTAGCCACAGTGACCCAGTCTGATATTTAAACTTGAAAGGAACTCTGCTTACCCTGACTTTGGATTTGTTTCTGACTACCCTTGCCTGCTGCCTGCCCTGACTTCGGATTATTCCTGATTAGGCCTCTGCCTCACCCACCTGTACACCACACATTATCGGACTGCCCTTATGTATGACCTTGGCTTGTTCTGGATTTCGTAAAAAAAAATTGTTGAAAGGATTCCTGGTGCTGGTAGTGGTTTGTGCGCCCGGGCGCATTAAAGGAATTTAAGGAAAGCAATTCCAATCCGTGTGTTCCCAGCTATATCAAAGGCAAATCAGAATTACTCTGACCTACCCGGCAACAATACACTTTACGATAAGGAAGGAGAGCACCACTCCTTCATGTCTTTCTGTTCATGTCAAAGATATTATGTAGGTAAGACAAAACACCACTTGCGCAAAAAGATTCATGAGCACATTTAACCCATTAAAAATGGCAAGATTACTACACATAGCACTGGAACATAACTTTGATCTAGATTCTTTAATATTTATTGCATTAGAAATTATTAAATTAGATTCAAGAGGTGGGGATGTAGACAAATTGCTATTACAAACTGAAACCAGGTGGATACATAAGTTAAAGTTTTTTATCCTGGCCTAAATGATACAGTTTTAGGCCATTTTTATGAAAGAAATTATTTGTTTCCCCAATTTTCTTCTTTCACCCCCCCCCCCCTCCTCCCTTTGCTTGATGTGCTTTTTGCTTGAATGATGTTTAAATAATAATTTTTGTATGTTAATATTTTCTGCTTCACGGGTGAATGTCTGGGACCCGCGGAGAATTGTGGCACCTAATTTATTGGGGGCAGTTATGGCTCCTCAGGTCTATTCCCTTCCATCTGGGGTCTGGCAGGCCAATCAAAAATAGGGATGGGTATTACCCCCCCAATCAAGTGGTTACTCTTATAAAATTATGTCCTTTCACAGCTATGCATAACTGTCCTATATTGCTATAATAACACAGTAAAAATGCTTTGCTACATTCATATATATATAAAAACCTTTGTCATTTGTACCATGCATGCATGCTCTATTTGATATATGTTGTGAATATATACTTTGTTAACTATTTTATGTATGTTGTGAGTGTTTATATATATAAAAAATTCTTTGTCATGGTGTATCTTTTTTCTTTCATCCATTAGGATTGTGCTATGCTGTTCATTGGTTTCGTCCTCTTCTTTCCCCCCTTCACCATTACCTCTCTTTACCTTCACCTATGTTTATGTTTTTCTTATGTTGTTATGAAGTTAAAAGCTACATATCCCACAGTATGAGGACAATATGATGTACCTTCCATGTTGTATTATGTTTTCTTTGTATGGTTTATTAGGAAAATTCAATAAAAACAATTTAAAAAAAAGTGTTCCTGCTCATTCAAGGAAAAACAAAAAACTGAGGCTGACTAACATGTGAGCCTTGTGTTGCCTGTTGTAGGTGTGACTAGTCACTTTCTCATCAGTGTTACCTTGAAACATGATAAGGGTAAAGATCTATGTATCCATGTCTTTTGAAACCATCACTACTTCCCACTACTAAATATCCCCCCTCTTATTGTGTGTTACTTCCACCACCTTCTAGATTGTAAGCTCTTCGGGGCAGGGTCCTCTCCTCCTGTATCACTGTCTGTATTTGTCTGTCATTTGCAACCCCTATTTATTGTACAGCGCTGCGTAATATGTTGGCGCTATATAAATCCTGTTTAATAATAATAAGTAGTGGTCATGGTATTTTTTGTCACCTATGGATGTGAAAGCTGGTTGAATAGGATGCAAGACAGAAATGTATTGATCAGGGTGGGATTTGACACTAGGCATAGTAGGTATATGCCTGTTGGTGTCCAAAGGGGCATAAATAGCTACAAAGTGCCACTGGAGTCTCCTAATATTTATAAAATAATCCTAATATCTGCCTATTGTTAGTATTATCTGCAATAGGAGAGAAACTGAGAAATGTCTTTTCTCTATAGACATGATAAAGAAAGTGGTCAGACACTGTGGAAATTTTAATTACAGGATCTGGTATCACTGTGAACATGCCACATGAGCTGGTAAAACATTGTGAACTTGGAATTTTACTCCACCTTTTGCTGATATGTTGGAAAATACAACTTTTGCCACAGTTGTTCACAATAAAAAGACTATTTAAATCAAATCATGCAACCTTAAATAATGCAATGTTTATTATTATGTTTATACATCGTATACTTGTGTGAACACTGCCTGGATCTGTTTAAATTGGCAAAGAGACAAAGCAAATAACACTCCCTGCATAAAACACAAGGAAGCTGCGCAACAATTGCCAATTTCAAGTATACAAGAGCAAGTCATGGCTGAATCTAAGCAAACAGCAGATCGGAAAACCGTTCAGGACCTCTTTCAGACAACCAAAAAAACATCGCCTGAAGATTTACTGCTTAATTATAATGGGATTCTGTACCCTAGTGTTGCCTGCAGTAAGGAGATATTTGAGGCACTGGAAACATTTGAAGCCAGGGAGGATGATTTATTGATTGCCAGCTCTCCTAAATGTGGTGAGTAGACTTAAGCCATGTAAACACTCCAAAGATTTGATTGTCCTAGGTGAAAATCTAGCAGAAGATCTATAATGTGGGCACCTCCTGATTCCTGCAAGTACTTGTGTTGGGCTTCCTTATCTTGGGCTACTAGGTTTCTGAGCTGAACTATGGGTAATGAGGCTTAGAGCTGAGAAGAATGGAGCATTATCTCCCCTGGGTATGTACGCTGTACAGTTGACATTCAAAAATCCAGCAACCTCCGGACCTAAGGAGTGCCGAATTTTTAAAAATTCCAGATTTTTGAATTGCCTGTAAATATGATGTAATAATCTACTGCCATCCACTGGCAATTGATATAACTACACCCTATTGGAATCCGTTTCCTCCTCTGGAAGGATCTGGAAGTTTGATTGTCAACCTGTATAGGGAAAATGTATATATGCATTGGTACAATACCCCAGACACGCTTCACTCCATATATCTGTCTTGCAGTAATAGTTGCTGGAGGTGTGATTCTCAAGTAGGCACTCTGTTTCATATTTTTTGGAACTGTTCTAAGATAGTGCCTCACTGGAGTGGGGTGACTGCTTTGCTCATTAAATACTGGAAACCCCTATTAGTTTAGATCTGGTGACCCATTTGCTCAATGACCCCATTCACAAACTTTCTAAACCGAGGAAGGCTCTTTCGACGTATTTTCTCATGGCAGCCAGATGCCTTTTCTTGGTGCATTGGAAGTCACCCACTCCGCCCTCTGTTGCAGAATTGAGGACACGTGTAGGGAATATTCGGCTGATGGCACATCTATCTGCTAGGCTTAATAACAAACTGGAGAAATTAGAGGAAATTTGGGCCCCATGGGATCAAGCAACTGCTATCGGTATTATATAGTTGCTCATTTGAACCTTACTAGGGTTGGTTGGACTAGTTGTTTCCGTAATAAGATCTTTACCTTTCCTCCCTCCATTTTTTTTTGATTTTGCAAAGGCTTTTTTAAGGAATGCTCATTTGTTTTACTTGATGCTAGATAAATACGGATTGCTTATTTATATAATCGATACAAAGGGTTGGAAAAACACAGGTGTATTTTTAATCTTGTTTTCGTTCCTATGGTTTTGTATGTACTTCATGATGTTCATTTTTACGTTCTGACATCATTCTATATTTTACACCTACCGTTCTCGTATTGTTTAACCCCCTTAGCTTTTTTGCAGGTAAATTCCACCTCGAGTCACACTCGGGATTACCGCTAGGGGGGGTTAAACAAGACTAAAAATATACCTGTGTTTTTGCTAACACCGCATCGTTTATATAAATACACAATCAGTACTTATCCAGCATCAGTGTGACTCAGGGTAGAATTTACCTGCAAAAAAGTCATACTCGGGGTAGCCAAAAAAAAACCCTCTTACCAGCGGAGTCACGAGCGATCACTGGCCCGGCTTTTGCATCACTTCTTCTGGGTAATGCGTAAATCGTCTGTACGTTCAGGGGGTGTGGCTGGGTGGGAAATTTAAAAGCAGATTACAATGTAATCTGATTTTAAATGCTTTTAATGTGAAATACACAACATAATTATTAATAAATGTACAAGTACTTCTTTTAGTGCACCAAACATCATTGCCAAATGCCCTGATTTACATTTTGCCCACTATTAGCCCTGACCTTGATCTGACCTTTGTTGAACTGTTTTTTACTTATTTAATCACTTCCTGATTTATTTGAACACTTTGTCTTTGACCTTGAACATTCCTGACTGCTTACTGGAGACTTGACCTCATCCATGGCATCCAAAAGGCATCAGTGCCATTTTGGACAGCGATTTGGAGTCACTTGTGGAATCAAGCGATAGTGATTTACCAGGAAATTTGTCATCAGCAAAAGTGCTGTGCGCATATGGTGCTCTATTGACCTTGATTGCCCTCAGGCAGCACCGCCAAGATTCCCATTTACAGTGAGGGAAAGAAGTATTTGATCCCCTGCTGATTTTGTACGTTTGACCTCTGACAAAGAAATGACCGGTCTATAATTGTAATGGTGGGTTTATTGTAGCTGTGAGAGACAGAATAATAACAAAAGAACCCTCAAAAACCCAGTGCTCAAAAGTCAGAGCTTAATGTGCATTGTAATGAGTGAAATCAGTACCGTATAAACTTGTGTATAAGTCGACCCGCGTATAAGCCAAGGTACCACAACCCTTGTGGAATTGCAATGATCATGAGAACAGTGACGAAGCAGCCCAGAACTACACGGGGGGAAATGTCAATGATCTCAGGGCAGCTGGGACCATAGTCGCCAAGAAAACAATTTGTATCCCACTGCGCTGTAAAGGCCTGAAACCTTGCAGAGACCACAAGGTCCCCCTGCTCAAAATGGGGGCACATGTACAGGCCCTTCTGCAGTTTGCCAATGAACATCTGAATGATCCAGAGGAGAACTGGGTGAAAGTGTTGTGGTCAGATGAGACCAAAATTGAGCTTATTGACATCAACTCAACTCAGTGTGTTTTGAGGAGGAATGCTGCCTATGACCCCAAGAACACCATCCCCACTATCAAACATGGAGGTGGACACAATATTACAGGACAACATCACCCCATCGAAGGGACAATGAATGGGGACATGTACCGTCAAATCTTGGGTGAGCACCTCCTTCCTTTCTCACTTACAGCATATACTGTATATATCAGTGGCAGTGGGTCCCCGTGCAGAACTGACCTAGGTAAATTTTTCCAACCTGTTGCTTTAACATTGATTGCTAAATTTTAGTCTTTTCTATCAAAAAAAAAGATCTCAAACCCTTTTCTGTGCAAGCCCATCCTAATCCAAATGACTGTGATATTGCTTAATAGCATACAGGTCATTAGAAGATATGCAGAACTCTCTCCACTCATTATTTTCTGTAAGACACTAAGGACACTCGTCTCACTATTAACTAAAGTGCAAAACTCTAAAATGATACATAGAATATTTGAAACAAGGGAGTTCAACAGTGACACGTTCAAGGGCTTCATCTTTAGAATCAATAATTTTATTGTATCACAAACAATTTATAAAAAAAAAAAAAATATATATATTAAAAGCCCTAAAATAACACATATACTCATAAAAGAGCAATACAATGTCACATGCATAATTACTTTCTCCCCAAAACCATCTCTGTCAAGATCGTTGGTTATTTTTTACAGGGGGAAAAAAAAAAAACAGTATCCTTCATTCAACAAGTTTCGCAACAACTAAGGTTGCTTCCTCAGAAATGAGAATATTGGATACAGTAAAAAGATCTGCATGAAACATATAAACATCATGTAAGCCGATACTGAACACAAAAATCTTCAAGATGGCATATCAATATAAAATACATTTAGCGCAGAGTTAACAAATCTTCTAGTGACAGTTGATGATGGTTGTAAAAATAAACAGCACAAAACATCCACATAAACTTGATTTCCAGCTACCCAGCTGGATCTCTATATCAACAAAATGGAGATTCTCTTAAAAATCAATAGAAGTAATTTTAGATCATTATTATGTCCTATAGATAGCCCAAATTTCCCAATTTATTTACCCACCATGAAGGGCTTACTGACTATTAAACATAGTAATATAGTACATTTTGTAACCATAACATTATTCAATATTCTAACTGTAAGCTGACCAATTGGGAAACTTTAGTAGCAGAGAAAAAAAAAACTTCTAATGAATTGTTTTATGTATATCTTTTGAAAGGATTAGGTGAAAAAAAAAGAATTAGAATAACCATACTTGAGATCCTGAAGTAGAATGGATAATCACATGAAAATCCTATTGAGAAAAAAAAATAAATGGGGGCAAAAGAAATATCCTGTCAGTAAGAATGGAGCCAACAAGTTAGGGCCCAAAACCTGCAGCAATGTGGACAGATGGACATAATCCCTCCCCAATAGAGTCTAGACTCTAAAATGACATATTAACTATATAGCAAGCTAGCCAATTTTGGGTTATATCAGACATGGCATTCTGTAAATTAAACTGGAAAAGGAAATAAAGTAACAAAAAAAGTAAATTTTATCAAAACTCTCACTACATTTTTTATTTATGTTGGCGGGTGATTTTGCTGCTTTGTTTAAAAATTTTTGTGGAGCCTGAAGATTATTTTTTTACGCAGTGACCTGTGGTTTTGGACATATAAACAAGTAATAAACTTATATAAGGTTTACTTAAGCCGCATACACACATGCAATAATAGTGGTTGGAAAGGATCTTTCATGATCCTTTCCTACAATTAGCACTGCACAATGCATGAATGAGTGCTGTACATACATCACTGTTCTGCTCTATGCAGAGGGGAGGGGGAGAATGACAGAGCGGCACCCCCTGCTGCGTGCTCTACCCCTTCCCTTGCATTAGGATCGTTAGTCGTCCATCATCCGTGGATCCACCAGGTCGGTCGTTCAGACAATGGACGACTGGTGCTGTACACACGCCAGATTCTCACTCGATATTGGCCCTGAGCCAATTATCGGGCAAGAACCGTTGGACGGGTGTACGTAGCTTTAGAGTGGTGGTTGTTACAGTATGAATAAATTGCTCCAAGCCAGGAAGCCCTTTGTCCTGAGTTAAAAAAAAATATTTTAGTGATATATTAATCTTTATTTACCAAATAATATTTAATGCAGGATACACTAATTGCACCAATGGCATCGTTTTTTGCAGCACAATCCTGGTTTTCATAAAACACAGGAGCACCCTTTTGTGAAAGTCTCTCCATAATTTATTCTTTATAAAGTTTATTATAAACCAAGCATAGACTTGGTGGCTCACTTCTTTGACTCATTCAGCTATTCAGGTGGGTTTGTAATTTAAGTTTTAAAATATTTTTTAAGCAACAGATTTATTTTCAGCAATGCAGCTAGGGTTAGCCTGGTAAAGATATAATCAAGAATCCAAAGCACATCCTGCTGGCTGCAAATGGCAAATATGAAATATATGTTATATTTATCTTATTTCAAATAAAAAGTACTTTTTTGACTGCCCAGTTATTTAAATAAATGTATAAGATGTTATTTGTAACCATCACAGTTAGAAAAACACCGAAGCATCCCAATTTCATTGCATTGCAAATTTTATTATTTGCATGATCTTTTTTATTCGCTTTAGGTACTAACTGGGTAATCCAAATATTGTCTGAAATGGTGAGCATACTAAAAAATCAAGAAACAGTCCTGGACCACCCAACACTTGAATTTGGAAATCAGCAAACAGTAGAGGTTAGTGTTATGCTTATTGTAATAGTTAGAAAGTTGTACTGTAGAAAAGTTTGTAGTAAGAGGTGTACTAGAAAAAAAGGTACAAATTGCTTGTGATTACTCTTTGAATTTTCTTTTAACCTTTCACATTCTCGATTTAACTAAGTCAGTAAACGGATTTTTATTGCTTCTGAAAAAAACAAAAAAAAAGGTAACAAGCCTTCTATATTGTTGGTTATACCAAATATAACTGCAGTAGATGTTTGTATTGGATTGCTTCCATTATAAAATGTATAGGGAAGGATACCAATCAGTGTGCCCATATCAGAACCTTGCACTGACTCTCTTAGAAAATCAACTATTCGCACATTTATTACTCACTTACAGGTCAATTCTTTAGAGCAAACCTTGCATCCAAATCAAATCAGGGGATGTTACCTTAGAGGGGAACAATGCACAAGAGATTTCAATGGGCCTGATTTAAAGCAGGCAATAGGGCATGTTCATACTAGCGGCATTTAAAAAAGTAGCAGTTTTTACTCCCTTCATAAACCTAAAAACTTAAAAAATGCTAAAACAGGTCATCGCCATTTGACAGCAGGTGCCCTGGAACTATAAACTAGCAGTAGTCTGAACATGCCTTTATATTATGTATAGTACATTATGTTTCAATTGAAGGATCACAAAATCGCACAGATGCTCCATTAGTTTGTACATGCAATCCCTGCAATTAGTAAATTGTACACTGATCTACACTGTGCAGTCTAAGGCAATGCAAAATATAATCATGTACAAAGTATACATAAGTATACAAAATATACATATAAAAGTATACAAAATATACACGTACAAAGTACAACAATTGCCATATGTTGCAAGAAAAAGTTACTGACCGTTGTGCTGTTTTATTAAATATGTTTTTATAGTTCTGTGTTAAAGTATTTTGAAGTGCAATAGAAGCATCTCTTTCCTATTTTAATTATATTAGAGAATGAAAAAACGACTTTCACCCAGAATCATTTCAACACATTTGAGGATTCAAAAAATACCAAAGTCTTTCTTTCAAAAGAATACCAAGGTAAGTGCTAATATGTGTGGTCACTGTTTTCCTTGGAGTGTTGATAAGGGATGAGCGAGAATGCCTCTGGCAGTCTCAAGCAAATTTCCTCGAACTTCCATTGGTTTAGCAAAATTTCGGCAAACCTGGGAATTCTCCTGTTTGCAATTCCCAGGGCACTAGAGGTTAATTCGATCTAGATGTGACTCTTCTCAATGATTTCAGGCATCAATCATCAAGCCAGCTGCAGTCGTTGAGAAGATGCCCGGCACTAGGGGTTAAATGGGGGGAGAAGTCGCCCTATTCAAAACCTCTAGTGCTCTCTGATTGGCTGAGGAAAGCCATAAAAGCTGGCAGTCATCAATTTACTCCAAAATAGCCACTTTTAAAAGTCCATATGACCATACAGAAAGCAGAATCTGCTTATGTATTTCAGCCTGGTTAGGCCATAGTTATAACTCAACCCTTACAGAACCCAATGTTATAATGATTCTGAAAGCTTTTACTCAGAATACAAAGCCATGTTTTCTACCTGGATAACAAAAGCTAGAAGTTGAAATTTCCAATTGCGATCTATTTTACCTACAAACATTGTGATTTTCAACCTCAGATTCAGATTGTACACACAATAGATGCGATCGTTTGAAGGATACAGAAAGTGACGTGCACCACAGGAAGTGAGCGAACGTTCGTTCATCACGCATGCTCAGACCATGCACGATCACTGAACGACCGTACACACGATAGATGGTAAACAATCGTCGTCCAATCCGATCCGCCGGTCCGGTCGTTCATTTCCAGCGACTATTCTCGTTCGTCGGCGTCGTTGGTTACTTTTTTTATGAACGATTTTTGACCAATCGATCGTTCGTCGTTCGTTCGTCGTTCATTTCCAACGATAAAAATTGGAAGTGTGTACGCAGCTTAAAGGACGGATGACTTTATAAAGTTAATTTTACTGCTAGGTTTTTGAACATTTCCAAAGAAATGTAAAAGTCAAACTTTGTTAGTTTTGGATATAATGGGGAGAGGTTAACATTCCTGACATATTCTGATTGCTTCTTGGGAACACATTTCCAGGGCCCCAGTTGACTGAATGGCAGAGGATGCAAGAAGCTAAAATGTTGTGTATTTGGAGACTTTGCTGCATATTATCCCAGGACACTGTGTTGTCTAAAACCCATAGATGTAAAGAGGAAAATGCTGAAAGAGGAGTGGGAAAAGTTACAAACTGTTACATCAGGTGTTGTTAAAATGTTAAAGATCTCAGGACTAAAGCTGCGTACACACTTCCAATTTTTATCGTTGGAAATGAACGATGAACGAACGACGACGACCGATTGGCCAAAAATCGTTCGTAAAAAAAGTAACCAACGACGCCGACCAACGAGGATAGTCATTGGAAATGAACGACCGGACCGGCGGATCGGATTGGACGACGATCGTTGACCATCTATCGTGTGTACGGTCGTTCAGTGATCGTGCATGGTCTGAGCGTGCGCGATGAACGAACGTTCGCTCACTTCCTGTGGTGCACGTCACTTCCTGTATCGTTCAAACGATCTCATCTATCGTGTGTACAATATCTGCGAACGATCGTGTCGTTATCTGTATGTACAGGATCGGTGCTATACGATCGTTCGCAGATATCGTGCAGGATCGTTCGTCGTTCGTTTACCAACGATAATAATTGGAAGTGTGTACGTAGCTTAAGATTATTTATTTGTGGACAAAAGTCCAAAGGTTATAATATGCAAAAGAGTAAACATAAAGAGAAAAATATATTCACTTTACTGAAGACAGAACAGTATTTAATGGATGGCCTTTTGTTAATATGTATTATCTTTTTAGTTTGTTCCTTGAACTATAATTAATTAATTGTGAAAAAAATGCACACTATTCGAACTGTAAAAGCTAAACATGCTAAAGCTAAATATCTATTGCCATTACTTTCTAAAATAAGATTGGTAATGTCAAAAAATAATTTGTATCAAGTTTTTCCTTTTTTTCTACAGATATTGTTGGTCATCCGGAACCCAAAAGATACAGCCACCTCCTATTTTAATTTTCATAACAATTTGCCTGGTCTTCCCACCTATGAATCGTGGGACTTGTTTTTCAAAGACTTTATGCGTGGGAATGGTAATACATTAGTCTAATATATTTATTGTTATTAAAGTTTCTTTTCCAATTTAAAGGTTATGATTTATCTCAGAAAAAGATAACTTTTAAATTGAATTGATTAATTGTATGTATGCATATGACTAGTAACATGGGGGAGTTGAGTCTGGGCGGTACATGCAAGGGAACCCAGAGTAGATAAATTACAGAAAAGCTGGAAACATGGTCAGATATATAATTCAAGGGCCAATAACAAGAAGTTATTTCATGTAAAGGGTAAACCTAGATGATTAGAACATAGATTGTGATTGTGACTCAAAAGCATGCCTGGATTTATAGTTTTTGCAAGTTTTTTTACAGACAGATACGTAAACAAGCTGCAGGAGTCAGAAAAAAGATGTGTGATAAAGATAGACAGCATAGTACACTAACTAAAAGTAAAAAAATTAATAATAAAAAACTTAATAGCACAAGTATACAGGTAGGCAGCTTACTCAGGCTTGGCATGATGTGTTAGGCAAAGAAAATGAAAAGCATAGGAACATAAAGCCAGAGAATTTAAGGAATTAGTTACAAAGGCAGGAATGAAAAAAGTAAGAATTGAAAACTGAGCTTTGTTCTTAACTTTTGGAAGCATCTAATTTTCGTCTATTTTCTTGTCAAAATGCATTAAATTGTATGTAAAGGCAAACTCTTTTTGTAGTTTTGGATAACATAGGTAAGTGATTCAACTTTATTTGTCTTGGTGACCATTGTCGGTAAGACATAAAGCGAGGCAATTTTGAGTTGTTCTCAGAGTAAGAGGTGAGGCTACAAAGACAGCTGTTCTGGGACAACTCTTTCTGAGATGAAACTTTTGTTTTGTGTTTTGATGCAGAAATTTCAGCTCATTTACTTTGGCGTCCTTAAGACACAATGTAAAGAAAAGGAAATACAGAAGTCAAAATATAACCCTGCCCTGCTCTATACAAAAATAAACATTTTTTAGACAGATATACACTTAAAGCATGTCAGGTAGACTCATGGCCAGGGAGACAGCTAGAAAACAAACCAAAGCCTAAACATACAGAAAGCACAGACTAGAGAACAGGAGGCCCAATCCAGGAAAATCCAAAAGTCAGAGGCGAATCAGTGTTTTATTTTTTAATAGTTTTATTCCTTTTTAATTATTTTCAAGCATTTTTATTGTACCCATATGTCAGAAGCCCACGCTGATCTTTGGTTTTGCTTCCTATTTTCCCCTAATACCAAGGACAATTTCAACCTAACTGCATGTTTTTGGAGGTGTGCAAAAATCAGAATGCCAAGAGGAAACACACACAAACATGGGTACAACATGCAAACTCCTTGCAGATAATGTCTTGGCAGATCAGAGGTTATGTCTAGAATTTTTTTGGCTAGTTTTTTCTTTTTTAATAGCTTTTTAGTAGAGTAGAAAACGTCTAAAAACCATGGAAGTTTATTTTTGCTTGCTTTGTATTTTTCACCGCTTGTTACAAAGACACAAGAACATGTGAAAATCTTCCAAACAAAAGGACATTTCCCTTGTAGTGAGTTGGACAATTTTGGATTTTTACATTCTTCTTTTCTTATAGCATTCTTCATTTAACAATTTACTTTTTACATTAAAGTGGAACTAAGTGAACTTTCATCTGCAGATCCCTTGATTCCTCTGGAGCTTTCCTGGATTGTCTACCCTTTTAAGTAAAGTAAAAATGTTTCTTTAGGTCTGCTATAAGGCAAAGAAAAAGTAAAAAACAACAATAACAGTAATTATAACAAACAAAGATTACACCAAATTAAAGAAAGACAAGACTTTAATAAAAGCAGAAGTATTTGGATGGAGAAATGTCAGTCAAACAAAAGACAGATACTTTCTTCTTTTCTAAATGTAAATGTTCACCAGTAAAAAAATATGTGACTCTCCCTAATGAGTGTAATGTGAATCTCACCAATGTAGAAACATAGCAATAAAAATTTAGGGTCTACAACATCCCTACTTTATCAAAAACTAAAAAAAGTTTATGCCATGTATAAGATCATGCCAGTATTTTACTTTTTATATGATACAAAGCTTATTTTTGTACTGTATTGCATACCTCTCAGTATATTATTTGATAGTGCTTAGGCTACGTACACACGACAGATAATTGTCATTGGAAACGAATGAATAATGACCATCGTTCAATAACCATTGACAAAAAAATTGCAAAACAACAGGCCAACAACGCCGATGAACAAGGGATGTCGTTGGGAACGAGCGAATGTCCTAGCGGATCTGTTCAGGCTATGATCATTTGCTAACTATTGTGTGTACGGTCGTGTACTGATCGCGGATGTTAAGAACAACAAAAGTGTTAGGAACAAAAAAACTCTGGGTACAAAAAAACATCCACAATAATTTTAAAAAAAAGTATGCAAAAAGGTATTAACAAAAACGAATCAAAGTGTGCTTGCTGTACCTCTCTTTCGACAGTCATCAGCTATAGGTGCTTCTGAAATGTCTCAAGCATGCTGGGCAACATGTCAATCCTGCATAGCGAGTTTCCAGATATTGCACAGATACATTGACACATGGACAATGATATTTTATACAATATATTTTAATATAATGTATTGGGCTTACTAACAGTTTTCTGCTCTCCTCATAGCGGACACTGCTTTCCGCCTGCCCAGTTTCAATACTTCCTGCTCTCCCTGCAAAATAATGAGGACATCTGAAGCTGCAGCTTCACTTTTTGAAAAGTAAACAGATATATAAGAAAAAAAAACTAATTCCATGACTTGCTACCATATTTAACCGAAATCTATTTCTTCTAGGTGCATACCCAGATCAAAATCCACCAATGAGAGGCACACCTCAGTATGCTGCGATGGGGGTGGGAAAACAGCAATCAACTCTGCAGAAAAAATATATAATTACTTAACAATGTATGTCGCGTCGACCTACAAAAAGCACCCAAATTACTAAAAAATAATAAAAATTCATGTCCCCCCCAAACACCCCTCATCAATGCTGCGTAATATGTTGGCGCTATATAAATCCTGTTTAATATTAATAATATTAACCACCCCAATTAAAGTATAATAGTTATACTTACGATTTTTCGGATTGGACTGCATGACCCCAAATTTCTCCTCCAACCTGCTCTGCACTGTGTCAATAATGCGGTCCTTTCTGGCGTTGGGATGTGCATAGACCGCACCCCTGCCATCATATTCAGCCCTATCAGTAATGCTCACCATGGCCTCCATCTCATTGTGACTCATAAGTTTCGCTCTTCTCCTCTGTGTCCCTCTGTTTTGACTTGGCTGTGGCATGGTTTGTAAAGCTCGCAAACACAGGAAATTATGTCACCGGACGGGAAATGCAAGGAATGCTGGGTATTGTGGAGAGAAATTGCGTGGTCACCAACCAGGTTTGGTTCATATGAACCTTTCTCTTAATAATTTTTATTAGACCGTTTGTTCGCAGAGCATTATTAGAAGGTAGGTGTTGGTGCTTTGCCTGTCCCTTGTCCTTTATTTGAGTGTGTAGTTCATTTTGAAGGTGACTAATGCAATTTTTTTTTCATATTTAACAGGGATCATGGCCTATGATGTGCTCAACAACCCAAACTTCAGTCTACTTTTATTAACGATCGATCGTTAATATGTGATGGCTCACGTCAAAAAACCTAAATAACTCTAAATTATCCTAAGGTCCACTTCAAAAGAAGAGACCATGCCACATAAACCATTAAAAATAGGGAGGTAAGGTGGGAAGAAGCTTTTCTACCTTGGAGCTAACTGATGCTAACGGCTCTTTCTTTCTTCTTTATAGGTTCTGTTACCCACGTGCTGTGACCTTTGGAGAAGGAGGGCCCTTTACTCTCATAGACCTGCTATTGGAGGTAAGTACCCTGTAATATTAATAAATGGCACTCCAATTACCTTTGCTATAAGAAAGCTAAGCAAATACCATACCCCTGCTGGCATAATTCAATGTAGGGATCTAGCCATTTTCTACACTCCCTTATCATAGAGTTATAGCCAGAAATTCTAATAAATGACTAATTTAACAGTAATAAATGATTTACTCCCACTACTTGACTTATGGATTCAAACAGCCAAACCCCTCTTGATTGGCTTAATAGAAATTACTATAGTTACCACATAGATTCACAGTATGTTTGTGCACTACTTTTATTAACAAACTGCAAATGCAAATGCAAACTTCGGCGATGCAAACGTCATCACAGCTCAAGTCCAAAAAACTGAATAACATTCTCCACTTGTAACCATTGTCAACTTGACAAAGGTGACACCATTCGCTCCAAGGTAATTTCAATTGCCGCTTGAATCCCCACATTAAAAATTTCTTGGCCATTGTCAGATAGGTGAACTAATTCTGCTCTATAAAACCCTTGTTCTCCTCCTTCCAAATCAATGGCCCTGATTCATCAATGAAATCCGCGCTTGCTGGATCACAATTGTCTTGTGTGTCCTGGGAGATTGGAAAGGAGATCACATAACAACAAACCCCCAAAAAACAAACAACAACATCTTAAGAAACAACTGTATTCAAAAGAAACATTTGCTAAAAGTTCCCAATAAGATATAAAAATACATAAAAAAACACACACACACATAAATAAACTTTACACTAAATGACAAAAAAATTAAAAAGAACAAACAAAACAAACAAACAAACCATATGTAAATCCACACTTCCATGTAAAGCCAAAATAGTTCAAAAATGGCCCAGCAAATATTGCATTCAAAAAATACTTACCAAACCAATTTTGCCCTATCAAGGGTGGAAATAAGAAAATATTTATGCAGGACAAACATTGAAAAGTTTTAAAAAAAAGCAGAATTTTGCAATCAAACAATTTGGCCACAAACACAATACCATAGCATTAAAATTGACTTCAAAATTGCAAAATAGACATTTCAAAGTAAAAAACAAAGTTTGATTTTATTTTGCACTTGGACATGTCATTATCATTGATCAATATGATCCTTTAGATCTATATGGAAACTATATGGATATGAAGATAAAACACCTTCAGTTTATATATTTCATATTGTATAGTAAAGAAAATGTCAAGAGTTTTAAGGAGCCCAATATCGTTACCTCCAAGATGAATTATCAACACATTGCGTGACAGCAAACCCCCTAAAAGCGATTGAAAAATATGAGTAAAATCTTCCCATGCCATTCCTCTTAATCCAAACAAAAAATAAATGAAGGGTCAAATTCTAAATTAGATTAGTAAATTCTCCTTTATGCGGCCAATTATTATTGTTATTATTATTATTATTATTATTATTAATAATAATATTTACTAGGATTTATATAGCGCCAACAGTAAATAGGGGTTGAAAATGACAGACTGATACAGACAGGAGGAGAGGACCCTGCCCCTAAGAGCTTACAATCTAGGAGGTGGGGCAAGTATCACACAAAAGGAGGGGATATTTGGAGAGGTTGGAAATAGTGAGGGTTTAGGAGACAAAAGAAGATGGGTAGGCAGGTTTGAAAAAATGATTTTGAGTGCTTTTTTAAATGAGGAGAAGGTAGGAGCAAGCGGAATAGGATAAGGAGGGCCATTCCAGGTAGTTTTGGTAGCTCTAGAAAAGTCTTGGAGCCGTGTGTGTGACACGGGTATGAAGGAGGAAGTCATTAGTAGGTCATTGAAGGAGAAAAGAGAGCAGCTAGGGATGTATTTTTCTATCAGGTCAGAAAAATAAGTGGAGCAAGAACTGTGGATGGATTTGAATTTTCAGAACCTGGAAATGTTGTGAATATGAGGGGTAAATGAGAGGGCAGTATTGAAGGTGATGCCAAGACAACGTGCCTGAGGGGAGGGCCAATGACAGTGTTGGTAACAGTTAGAAATATGTCAGGGGGAGAGTTGAAAATTGAGTGGAGGGGGGGATGATGAATTATGTTTTATTTAGGTTGAGTTGAGGAATCTATCAGACATCCATGATGAGATGGCTGACAAGCAGCTTGAAACCTTATCCAGGACTGAGGGAGACAGGTCAGGGGTGGACAGATAGATTTGAGTGTCATCAGCATACAGATGGTACTGTACACCAAAGAAGGATATGAGACTACTGAGTGAGAAGGTGTACAGAAAAAAGAGAACCGGTGCAAGGACTGATCCTTGGGGAACACCAGCATGGAAGAGAGTTAAAAGGAACCTAAAAGGAGCAGTCAGACAGGTAGGAAGCAAACCAGAGAGAGCAGTATCACTGATACCAATGGAGCGCATGATTTGTATAAGAAAGGGAGTGATCAACAGTGTCAAAAGCAGCGGAAAGATCCGAGGAGGAGGGAGGTAGTTTCCTTGAGCTCTGATGAGGTCATTGGCCACTTTAGTGAGAGCTGTTTCAGTGGATTGGGCAGCTTGAAAGCCAGACTGGAGAGGTTCAATGAGAGAGTTGGCATTCAGGTAATTGGTGAGTCTTTCGTAGACAAGGCACTAAAGTTTGGAAACATAGTTTGGGAGGGCAGACGGTAGCTAGAAGGTAGGGAAAGGTCTAGTGATGGTTTCTTCAGGATAGGGAGAATTTTGGCACGTTTGAAGGCAGAGGGGTAGATACCAGTAGAAAGGGAGAGGTTGAATAGTTCGGTTAGTACAGAGGCCAGGGGGGAGGAATGGGCACGGAGTAGATCAGA